>NW_026863166.1:0-146354 GCF_026571515.1 Ruditapes philippinarum | reverse complement strand
GTTTTTGTTTGTAGTTGATTTATTACTTATTATTTGAACATTTAGATTTTGCTTAATTTTACAAAAATGATAATTCATTTCGAATTGCTTAAAATCCTGTTACACATTTTTTATGGTTTAAAATAATAAATATGATGATCGAGTTAAGATTTGGTTCCAAAAGCATCATTTATAAAGATATTACCGAATTTAATATTTCATGTAAATAAAGGGAGGTACTAAAATATTCATTTTCTATCAAGTTTAAGTTAAACTAAACAATAAGAAATGGATACACATACTTTAATGATTACATATAATATGCACAAATATTTGCAGTACATATTTAATATATCCGTCGATGTTTGAAAATTGTTTTTTTTACTTATATATAATTTCACGTATTGTGGTTAACCACTTTCATTAAAACATACAGGATCTATAAATATGAGATTTACTATTCTTGTTTCGTCTTGATTTAGTTTTTAAAATAAAAATATTTTATTGTATCAAATACATGTCAAATAATATTATATAAATAATGCGTATATAACAAAAGCAAGTTAGTTGGGTAACAAGTTCTAGCAACATTAGATAAAGCCCAATTTCGCTTCTTTGTCATATAAGGGTTAGATCCTGATATACATCCATAATTCAATAAGGCTTAGATTGCAAGATCAATTTGATAATATCAAACCATTCTCTTTCGAAAAATGATATTTAAGTTAATCTTAATTTTGCCTAGATAAACAATTTGCTTCAAATAATTGTCAATGACCGCAATAATAATTCTAAGATAAATAGACTAGTGGTCATTTTGAAATTTATTTTTCTTAGGATTTCAGTGACATTGGTAACATTGACCTTGACCCAAATGACCCCTTACTACACCCAAAGAAGGAGGACCTCCCTTGGCATGTTTGTATTACACTAAGACATCAACTAAAAAATAAAGGCTGTATGAGCAAAAATGTTTATATTTTTATTTTTTTAAACCATTGACCTTGACCTTGACCCTAGAGACCGCTTACTCCACAAAAACTTTGAGGACCATCAAAGGTATCCACCTACTAAATATGAAAGATCACTGCGAAAAATATACTGATATACGGGAATATACGGACCCGTATTTTTGACATATACGGGCGTGTACGGGGATGTAATTGTTTCAAATATACGGACCAAGTATACGGAGGTCCGTATGGTAGGAACAACCGGGTATACGGGAAGTCCGTATATGCATCAGGCATATACGGAAATTCCCCGTATTTGCCACCATATTAACAATGTACGTATTATTTTTCGATGTTTGAAGTATACGGAGAATAAAACCCCGTATACGGACTTTACTATCCCAAGGTTGTTACCCTAGTATACTATAAATTTATACCCAAGGGAAATACGAGACCGTATTTCTAATATACAGAGGATATACGGGACTCGTATTTTCTACCCGTATTACAGACAGGATATACGGAACCGTATATTCTAACATAACAGAATGATATCCCGACTCGTATTTTTTCCACAATATACAGAGATATACGGAATCGTATTTTTCCCACATATACAGATGTGATATTACGGAATCGGTATTTTTCACATTGGTACAAAGATATACGATTCGTATTTTCTACATATACAGGGGATATAGGGAAATCGTATTTTCAATATATGTACAGGGGATATACGGAATTGACCCATTTTTTATTGTACCACAGGGTTATACAGAAACCTTGTATTTAATCGAATAAAAAAGAAAGGTAACAGATACTTATCAAAAAACCATATCGCAAATTTAAATAATAATAACATTTTTTAATACATCACCGGAAATACCAGGCCTATAAACTTGTACCAATAAACATGTTTGATTACCAACATTGTGAATTGGAACTGTAAACGTCTCATATTGCTTAAGAAACTTTTTTATCCTTCACAATTGGAGTATTTCAAATAATAAAGTTAAAAAACCAAATCGATTCACTACTTAAAATATTTTACCATTATTTCGATCCTAAACAATATATTCAACGATGGTATTACATATATATATAACAAAATATAAACAGTCTTCGCTACAATAGTCATACTTATTTCCAGGAGAGGACACATTAATTTGTAGCGGTAGCAACGGAACGGCCATATAACCGGTATTTTGCAATACAAGAGTCATGAAATTTACCGTATCACGGTTTGCAAGAACATCCCCGCACCGCGATATTTTTCTTCAGATGAGATCGAATTATACTATGTTACATTTTTTTCAAGCCGTAACCTTTATGAATTTGCATGTTGGGTTTAAAAGTCTAGAACAAAAACTATGCCTAAATTTGAAGTTCTTTTTCGATTTATCTTAACAATGATTCAATATGAGCCAAACTTATATTACCACCCATAAAGCATTTTTAAAGATATTCATTAATCATTTGCTTCGGTGTTAACATTCACATGTTATTTTAGGAAAATGAGGTCCATGGGCACAAAATTGATAAATTACAGGAAAATATTTAATAATAAGGGCATTTAAAATTTTAAAAATCCGTATTTTTTCCAGAAAATTCGTCATTCAAAACACTGTTCTTAAAAGCAACATAAATATATCAAATCAATCTATAGGCCCCATTGTGGACCGGTGTCTATTTTCGGACGTAATGGCCAATGTTTTCTCCAAGATATTAAACAATCTTCTTCCCGGCCCATGTGTGTATCTGAAAAAGAGAGTTTAAAAAAATCCTGTTTAAAATAGTGTTCAATGAAAAATAGTTATTCACAACTTTCAAAAAGTCCTATACACAAGCATTTTTTTTAAGCGGTATATAACATATATACAATTTTTTTTTCTTAACGCAAATTTCAAAATATTTGTCTTATAACATTAGGATAAAGATGTCATTTATCAGCAACCATTTACACAGGATTTAAATGAAATGGTTAATCTAAATTCTTTGACGGATGATAAGTTATATGTTTTTGTTATGAAACTTTTACCGAACATATTATTTTCACACACTTGTAATATAAATTATAATGGGTATCTTTGTTCTATGTAAAGAGTATTTTATTGAATTAAAAATTATATGTAAACAAAATTTATCATTTTGGCATTGGGAAAAAGTGCTGACATTAATCTTTTTTTGATCGTTTTACTATGTATATTAGTTATCGTTAGTAGTAGGAGTTCAATTTAGTTTTGAAAAAAAGAATTTCATGGGTTTAAAAATGTACAGATATTTGGCTACTCAGATTGTAGATCCCGTGTTTGCCACAATTGATATCCAGTTAATAAGTAAAAGGCGGAATACCCAGCTATACTTCTCATTTTAATAAGAACGTAAATCTTAACAAATTTGGATTACTTGTTTGTTTTTCAGTTTCAATTGTTTTCAAAAACTATCTCCGTCACAACTTTCACAGCAACGAATGAATACCTTTCAATATACAATAGTGTAGATTAAATATTTTTTTTATTGTTAAGACTGTTTAACTAGGTAAGTTTGACAATATAATCTCTTTACAGTTGCCCATCACTAAAAATAAAGTGATAATTCTCAACAAAAATTATAAATCAAAATATCCTCCCTTGCCTTTTATAGCATTAATCTGATTGTATGAAATCAAATCAGAAAATAAAGTATTACCGTATCATATGTGCCCAATTTTGGGCTTTAAAAATAACATGGGGAAAATTTTATTAAAAACATGCGAATGCGACAGTATGCGAATGCGACAGTTTTTACGTGCCCCACTTTGAAACATTTACCCCATCAACGCCAATCTTGTATATTTTTCACTTTTGCGCAAAAGTACTGTCCCGGTTTAGTTATAAAATTAATTGACGGGGTTTGGTTTCCAAGTCCACCTTTCCAGGTTTTAAAACAGTTTACATTTTGTGTTTATTTATCTTCAAACGGGCTAGCTATATAAATTAAATTATCAACAAATTTAAACCAACTCTCAGCGTAAATTGCGGGTGGGAAAGGTTGGGGTTTAAATATCAATCCCAATACAGTTTGGCTCGGTTTCCCCCTTTTTCCCCAAAAGTTTTTGCTTTAAAATTTACTCAATTTTCAATAGTAAGAAAGTTTTTGTATCATTTATTGCAAAGATTATAAATGCTGTTGCTATTTTTCTATTAACTTCTCATTTTGTTTTAAAATGTAGCTATATTTAGCCCTTTTAGCAAGTTGGTGCAAATTTATACGGAATGCCATGATACTGTACACAGACTGTTTCAACTATAGTTTAAGTTTGCACGAAATACTCCTGCACTGCCAAAAGTACTATGACTTCTACATACTACACACTATACAGGATAAAAATCACTATCATCCGTGCATGTATATCTCAATTATTAAATATCCATAACAAAAACTACCTTTCTATTCCAATTCATTTTTCTAATGTAAAATTAAAAAAAAATACCCTATGGTAAGAAAAAACGCAAAAAAAAGTGAGAACAACTTGTTGAGGCTCGAATTCGTGATAAAATTTAATGTGTTATGACATAATCGAATGACTTTACTAACTTTGCCATCAAGACATTTCAAATTCTGTTTCTTATCTTACATTATATTCGCTTCTGAAAACCCTGTTTTACCTAGTCAGACAAAGGTTGTTAACTTTAGTGTACATGCACAAAAAGAAAATGTAAACAGTCACTCTCACATTATCAAAGCGGGGCGTACTTATCGCTTACGCACGTTCTAGTAACTAAAAAAAATACTATCATTAACATATATAAAAGTGATTTAAACTTGTGAAGAAATACATATTTTTGATACAGTAATATGTTTAAGAAAAGAAAACTAATTTAATAAAATAAAGTCGCATGCACAGCGCATCGATATTCAAAAACAATTGTGTGTGTTGGAGTTGTATTATATATTTTATATATTTGATTTTGCAATTAAAAGAAAGGGAAATTTTTTTACCCTTTTTAAAAATGCGTTTCCCAAAAAATGCTTATATGCCAAATTTTGACTAATTTTATGACATTTATTCCGCCAACAAGATATAAAAGAGAACCCAAAGTAATTTAAAAAACTAACCACATTTTTTTTCATTCAAAATAAATGCGGGTTTTTAATTTAAAGGGAAAATTTACTTTTCCTTTAAAAAAAGATTAAAAAACATGATGCAGTTCGGATGGGAATTATGAGTCTGTTTTTAACTCCCTTTTTTACAACAGTAGTCCGGGAATTGTCTTACGTGAACTTTCATCCCATATTTTTCCCCCACCCATACCTTTTTCCCTTTATCTATTTAAAATTGCTTTAAAAGAGGGCCCCCCAGCTCATTTCTTTGGGAGATTTAAACCACGCGTACACCCGTCTCCTGAAAAAAAAACAAAAATTTTAACTTCATCATAAACTGGGTAAAACCCAGCACATGAAAAATATTTTATAAGTGTCACATGTGCGAGGGTTTTTAAAATTTTTGTAGGAACCCCTGTTTACTTTTATGCGCATGTTTTGTTATGTTTTGGGTTTTTGGGGTTTGTTTCGTGCCCTGGGGTGTGTTACCATATCGCTTTTGGAAATATAAAACAAAATGTGGAAAATTTTGAAAAAAAATTTTTGATGTTTCAAAGGGGTCTATAAAATAAAATTTTTGTATAACGAAAAAATTAAAAAAGCTGTCCTCAAACAGGCGGGTGTTTTTGACTTGGGAAATAAGGCCGGGTATCACCTTATGCTAAAGTTTTTTTTTAAAAAAATAAACAAAAATTTTTTTAATTATTAAAAAAAGGGAAAAAAATATTTAAATTTTTAAAATTTTTTGTCCAAAAAAAAAAATTTCCCAAAAATAAATGGTTTTCAAACTCAGTTTATTTTATTTCCAAATTTAAAATATGGCTATCCTTGAACAAGAGATAAAAAAACCCAAGGGAAAATCGAATGAAAAAAAAGTTTTCTGTCCCAATTTCAAGAAACTGATCTTTCCCAATTTCTTTAATTTTTGCCTTTAAAAAATAAAAAACAAAAAACCCTTTTTTAAAACTTCTGGTTTCCCTTCTATATTTTATATGCACAGTTTTAAAATTTTTACACCCCCACTAACTTGTATCAAAAAATAAACATATCTTTTAACATCAAGGGTATTTTTCTTTTATTTTTTTATTAATGTAAATAAAAAAATTTCAAAACTTTTTTTTTTTATTCAATTTTAAAATGTAAAGATGATATAAAATGAAAAAAGAAATATTTGTTTTGCTATTTTTGTTTCAGATTTGTATTAATTTATATATAGTTAATATAAATAAGAAATATATAGAAACATGTGTACAGAAACTTAAAAAAAAAAAAAGTGAATAAAAAATGAAAAGAGCTGGAGTCTTTAAAGTGACTTATATTTGCATCAAATAATGGGGATTTGGTATAAAAATAAAAAATGTGAATATAAAACAAGTATTCTGCTCGTTGAATACTCAAGACTGAGAAAGATGATTTTATCTAAAAAAAATTATAAACATATTTTTTAGAAGTACTAAGTAATTTTCTTTTAAAATATGTTAATCTGTTAAATCTCATAATTTTTGTTATTATTTTGAATCAGGGTCTTTCAAATTCTATTTGAAAGACACTGATTGAATAGATAAAAAATAACCTATTATTTTCGGCTATCTATTTCATAAAGTACTATTAAAACAAATAGAATTTGAGTGTGTCTTTTTCAGCTTGCTTGATTGCGCATTGACTCGCACCCCTGATTTTAAGTGATAATTGAGATCGCTCAAGATTATTTAAATAAGTCCAATCAGTTGACCAATCAAGCCATACATAGGTCGTGTCACACACACTGATTAATCCATTTGTACTACCATGTCCAGGGGCTGTAATACCTTGACATCTTCGATGTTTAAATGTCGTAATTTTAACGTGGTGTCTTTTTTACCCTAAAGGGAAGTTATGATTAACGTATTTTTAGAAAAATAACCTTTTTCTTTTTTGTTTTTGCATTTTTCAAACAAATTATTTATTAAACAAGATACAGTTTAGAAATCAAAATCAAAACTCCCCTAACCTCAAAAGTCTTAAATTTGGGGGTATAATCCCCGCCTTTTTAAATTTTTCTAATCCGGCCCGGGCCCCTATTTGGGTAGCGAAAACCCGATTAAAAAAATTTTTTAAAGTTTTTTAAAAAAAAAATCAGTTTAAAACCCCGAAATAAGCTGTTGTTCATTTAAAAGCAACTATTTTATTGATTTGCATATTTTAAAATTACAACGATAAAAAAAAAAAAACTTTTTTAAACCTACCTTGGGTTTTTCAATATTTTGGAAAAAATTTTATTTAACCCTCCATTTCCCCAATTTGCTTTTTTTTCTTTTTCATTCGCCCGCGCTATTTCTGATTGGTTTTATAGGATTTACGTATACAAAAACCCAAAGCTTTTTTTAAACCATTTTCTGTTTTGAAAAAAGCTTTATATGCCTTTGATTTACCGTTTGTACAATAAAGCATTTAGCATTAATAATGCCACGGATTTATATTAAGGTCCGTGATAATGCGGAAGAAACCAGCATACTAAGTCAAAATAATGCAATATTTAATAGGAAATATCATGTATCCATCAACGATAACTTTGCATACATTGTATAACATAAGCATTAATACTTTTTTTCATAGGCAAAACTTTAATTCTAATGCTTAATCAGTTATTTATTTTTTTCATAATAATAAAAATAATAATAATTATAATAATTATTAATAATAATAATAATAATAATAATAATAATAATAATAATAATAATAATAATAATTATAATGATAATAATAATAGTAGTAAAATTTATCATATATTTTAGTTAGACAACTATAATTAAATAAATGTATGTATGTTTTAATAATAATAAGAAATAACTTATCAAGAGAATGTTTTTGTATATTTCTTTTCTTTTTGAGTCGAATTGCCCCAAAAATTCTAAAATATTAAATTGCTTTAAATAAAGGATTGATAATTAATAGTAAAATTTATCATATATTTTAGTTTGACAACAGTAATTAAGTAAATGTATGTGTGTTTAAAGCTCAGTACTTATATTAAAAATAACTTTTTATTCATTATCTGCTCTAATGGAATAACTGTTCTGTTTGGGACTTTATTCATATTATGTCCCAGTTTCTATTATGCAGCAGACACGTTATTTCATTCAAATAGGCTTTAAAGCCAATGAGGACACAAAACATACAAAATAACCAACAGTGTATGACTTCAACATATATACATCATTTACATTATATCAACAATCAGCAAATGTTTGGAGATGATCGCTTTGATTGATAAAGAAACTACCTGCCAATTTTTCACGTAGGTACACATATAATATCAAAATTAATATATAACTTAAAAGTCTCTTACCAGGTACATTACACTTAAGTTATTTCTCTTAAAAACAAAAAACTCTTCAGTATCACAATTTTGACTGATATGATTTACACACTGCCAAAGAATGTTGACGTATAGTAATAACAATCTTAACACTTACAAAATAACATTCACATATTCATATGTATTATGTATTATCTTAAAACTTACAAAATAATATATACATATTCACATGTAATTCTGCAACTGTTATCATAATTGATATATACATATATACATTACATGTAATACTCATTGAAAATGGTAATTATTATTGACTTAAGTACATGAACAATATTGACATATGTGTCACGGTTCAGAACTGTTCACTATTTAGAGGAGAAAATGGTCGGATAGTACCATGGCTGCATATAGCTTAAGAGTTTTAGTTCGCATATTGCTTGTAAATCTGTGAATTTTAATAAAGCAGGGGATTATGCCACTGTTCAGGAAAAGATTTGTAAGCGGCCGAATAGCTCAATCGGAGTCCCCGGTTCAAGTTTCGGTCAGACTGCACATTTCTCTCACACTATGAAATACGACATACGGTTATAGGATAAATCACATATCTTATGAACTATTTATTACACGATGATTATATAAATACTTCTATTACGTTATATCTACGATTTTTACAAATGAGTTTGTTTATAATGAGCCGCGTCATGACAAAACCAACATAATGGGTTTGCGACCAGCATGGATCCAGACCAGCCTGCGCATCTGCGCAGTCTGATCAGGATCCATGCTGTGCGCTTACCAACCCTATTACAAGTAGAGAAACTGACAGCGAACAGCATGGATCCTGATTAGACTGCGCGGAGGCGCAGGCTGGTCTGGATCCATGCTAGTCGCAAACCCATTATGTTGGTTTTGTCATGACACGGCTCATATAATCACTTATGACTTTATGTAAGTATTTTATATTTTTGGAGGTGATTTATAGGCCGGGTATATTTTGATATGTTGTAAAATTAGATTTGTAAAATAAGTTTACACATGTCATTAAAATAAATAAATTACTTACTTACTTACTTACTTATACGCATAAATGAAATATAAAGACCCATTCACATTATCTGCGGATTTCATAATTGAAATTAAACTTTATCAGTATAAGAATATTTTGAGTATCGGTAAAAATTCGAAAGTCCAATTTAAAAAGTGATTTTACTATCAATATATAATTTAGTATGTTCTTAACATGATTTTTTAAAACAAACTACGATAATATTTATTTTTTAAACAGAAATTTACTCATACAAAAACTGTTTCAAAGATACATACTTTTATTTTAAGGTACAGGGTACAAATGTTAATTTACATAGCACGGTCATGTTCCCCTGTCCTGTTCAAGTCACCGTTTATGCAGAAACACGGCTGATGGGAGACGAGAAAACTCGGGAGATGATGATGATATTTTTCAAGAAATGCTATTTCGAATAATTTGACATCATCTATCAACAATGCATGTACATACACCCCAGTGACATCCATCTGATTCTAGCTTGTTAACTTAAATATAATTGGACCTGGCAGCAGGGTACTTCAAAATTTACTTTAAGATAAATCTTAATTGTGTCTTGTTTAAATGACGAATTCCACCAGATAAAAGGATAACAACAACACGACGCTGCAAAAACATTTGAAAGAATACAGCAGCTATGTCTGTTTCATTTTTACATGTCAGGTTCGAGTCTTTATAATATCTGGAACAAAATCACATAGAGACTCGATTATGAGATCACAATTTTATTCCTTTATTTTCGTTCATGAATTATATTAGAAATAAACAGTAAAAATTACCGTAAAGACATTCAACACCAATTGCGCTAACTTACGTAATCAGGGAAAAGCGACACTCGTTATACCCTGCTGCGTTTATGATCAATATCCGGATCAATATCCGGCTTAATCAGTATTGGCTTCGATTATCGCAATACAGCACGTGGCTATTACACAATATTATGTCATAAATGAGACCGCGCGGAAAGAAGAATCAAAATTGGGGAATTCGGAACTTCATAAGATTTTTATGCAAATCTTGTGTACAAAAACGCAAATCTTGATGTTTCCTGAAATAAAATATTAAGTAAATAAATAAATAAATAGATAAATAAATAAATAAATAAATATAAGAATAAATGAGTGATGAATGAATGTATGAATAAATGAATGAATGATTGGTTGATTGATTCATTGAATGAATGAATGAATGAATGATGGATGGATGGATGGATGGATGGATAGATGAATGAATGAATGAATAAATGAATGAATGAATGAATGATGAATGAATAAATAGATGAATGAATAATTGGTTGATTGATTCAGTGAATAAATGAATGAATGATGGATGAATAAATGAATGATGAATGAATGAATGAATGAATGAATGAATGAGATATCATTGTTGATTTTTATTTACATATGCAAGTACATGTATTATATTCTGCATGCTACAGGTGGATGTCTTACACGTTAAAATGAAAATAATTTGTTTTAATGTTTATTTATAATGTATATATTGAAGTGATAACAAAGTTTATGATAACTTATTAAATAATGCATGCATGCGATACCGAATTCATAGCTTTTCATATACACAACAAGAGTCAGAAGAGTAGTAATGTTTAATCACTTTTGTAAAGGGATCAAATTAACATCCTTAGCACTATGTCACCTACATGTGATGTCCATACATATCTTTTTAATACATAAAAAAACACAACTTTAATACACTATGTAAATTTGATTGACTATTGGGGGGGGGGGGGGGCTTTTGCCCTACCTTTACTTTTTTATGGGGGGGGGGATTTGTCCTATGTGTAAATTTCATAGGGGGGGCTTTTGTCCATCTTGTCATTTTTAGACGGGGGGCTTTCGTCCGGGGGGGGGGCTTTTGTCCGTATCCCAGAATCCGTATTTGCACGAATACGGAATTTCGTATTTTAGTCATATACGGACTTGTCATAAAAATTCCGTATATTAGTAAAATACGGACTTCGTATATCAAAATTCCCGTATATTACGAGTGTACGGAGTTCGTATACTAGTCATATACGAACTGATATAATATACGGTCCCGTACATCTCCGTATTTCAAGTTTCCCGTATTCTTACACGTATATCAATGATATACGGAATTCCGTACACTTCCGTATATCCATGTCTTTTTCGCAGTGGATATCGTTAAAGAAATTAAGCAATTAAAAGAAATTTAAGATAAATCCAACTTGCCGAAATAGGTTAACCAGACAAGGCCCTATTTTCAAAGTGAAAAAAGGGAAATAACTGGGAAATATGGATGACACAGTTATATAACTTGGCAATATCATGTACTTTGTATTGATAAGTAAGTGTGGAAATTATAAAGCCATTAGTATAGATAGAACTTAAGATATTTCCAACTTGCCGGTTTAGGTTAACCATTATTCATTTTCTAAGTGTTGAAAAGGGCAATAACTTGGTAAATATGAAAGCCAGAGTTATGTAACTTGCCCAGATCATGTACTTTTTTATTGATAAGTAAGTGTGTAAACTTAGAATCCATTGGTACCGGTAGAACTTAAGAAAAATCCAACTTGCCGTTCTAGGTTAACCTCGTACAGACAGACAGACGGACGAACGGACGGACGGACGGTTCAATTACTATATGCCCCGGGGGCATTGAAATACAGTTACATTTACTAGCAATACTCAACTTTATACTTATTTTAAATAGTACCATAAGCTTTCAAAGTCAATATGTTTATGAAGAGAAAACAGTTCAAGATTTGTATCTTAAATGTAGCTGCTTATAAGCATGTCTTTAGTATAAATATTTATATGTCAGTCGATAAATTTCATCGTTTAAAAATGATAGTATCCAATATCGTTGTTTTGCTTGTTTTCAAAATGTTTATATCTAAATATATACAATGTATTTTCAAACAGATATTCAAAATATACCATTTTCAACAGCACAAACAAGAGATTGTCCCGAAATACTTGGTAGTAAGCTAAAAATTCAATTTCAATAATACTTTTTAAAAGGTCATGCATGTATAACGCACATTATATTTATGCTTATATATGCATGTATATAATAGCATTCTGTGTTATACCATAGATAATTATACAATTTAGTATCATACGTGAAATCAAACCACGAAAGAACTAGATATGGATGATATTAGTAAATGTAAGATACATGACCCGATATTACGTATTTACATATAGCAGATAGAACAATATATTAATATCATAGAAGAGTTCTTAATAAATCAAATATAACTCTACCAACATTTTTTTCAAGTATATTTCATGAATATCCAAAGGAAGACACGTTTTTATTGTTTTTATCAAAATTTGAAATATACTTCTCAAATCTTGTAAAACACTAAAGGTTTCTCTATATATTTTGGAAAATGTAGAAAGGATTCAATTAATTTATGCATAGTTTGATTTGGTATTGTTTTACAAACGTCCGTGCAAAATGTTTTATCCATTATGACTTGTCAGCATCCAATCCTCGTTTTCTGTCTTCTTTTTTAGTTTCAGAATAGACTCATTTTTGTCTTTATATACCAATATGGGACAAGAAAGCAAGAACTAAAACCGTAAGGTTTGCGTGGCACTTGGTGTACCCCACATCATAACATCTGAGCCTGGGCAAGGTATCAGCAGTATGGTATACCCGAGAGCCATAGTAGGGGCAGAAACAAGGTGACTACATCAGTTCAAGACCGATTCTTGAATATCCAGGCCAATCGATTTGCAATAGCCAATCTTCCCTGTGACTTTCTTGAAATTTCTCATATCAATGTTTGTATTCAGACAGCAAATTAAAGGTTGCAGGAGGTAAATCTGCGACATGTATAAAATGCTTTATTGGCACAATGCCAGAACAGGCCCATTTGCTGACGTACTTGAGTCTGGAAAAGACCGTTAGAAAGTTTGTAAACCGAAAATCTTGCTGGGCACCTACGCTTCGGGGGGGTATGGGGAGGCATCAGCTAGGATGAACGGACTGACTTCGTTGTGCTCAATAAAAGTACATTAACTGGCCAGCGTACATCCATCATATGTTAGACATTAAGGTTAGCCTTGATATTGGGCAGTGAACAGTCAATTCATTTTAACGGACCATAATGAGCATTACTTTAGGCTCCGGTGGTCTAGTATTACCTGCATATGGAAGTTTTTGAGCACCTTAACATCCCAACTTCATCTACCGAGAGCATATAAGGAATACAGGTCCGGATAATAGCTCTTCAGGTGCAACTTAGAACCTCCCATGAGCTTTAGGCCATATTGGTGCAAGAATGAGCCGCCATACCCGCTGGGAAGAACTGTCTATAATCTCATAGAGAAGGCGTTGCCCAGAAGTTGTCTTGAGCAATGAGTAACCAACACGATATTGAGTCTAAACTTTTGTAAGACGGTAATCTAAACATTTCCAATAGATTCACACTTAAACGTTGGGTAAAGAGCAAGCTTTGTGTAGAGTAGTACGCATATTTCAAATGTGTCCGTAGACTAATCCGATTAAATTTATCATATAAGCGTAGTAACTTATATCGGAATCATTGACTTTACTTAAACGTGTAGCCTAATCAATATGTCATGTGTTTCTTACAGTATCTTATTTACGACACACATGAACACTAGTCGGACCAATGTATATACTTATTTGGTCAAAACTACCAATCACTTGAAAATAATAACATGCTACCGAGTCTTGCGTATCAATTTCCTTACAATCTTTTAGACAATTGTGCTTTTAAAAGCTTCGATTATGTAGCAATGTATACGAAGATACACTATATTTATTGGATAATTGTCTCATATTTAATTTGTATAAGGGAAACAAATTGCAAATATATATCAGAAATTTGTTGGTAAATAATATTTCCTATTACACTGAGAATTATTTATTGAATGCTTAATTTTTTTGGGGGAGCAGTACAAGTGTGATAATAAATAAATTGTATTTAGTTGTAACACAGCTTAAACAATATATAAAATACTACAATTATAGCTTTAGGCATGTATATTGAACCGAATACCACAAGCTATAACAAAGTATATGTTTATCTTTTCTAGGAATATCGCGTTGTGATTAAACTGTGATGCACGAAATTTGATATCTTTTGACAATAACATGTACTATGATTCATTATTTTCTTTGTTTGACGGTGGAATTCATGAAAACTGCAAAATTTCCCTTTACTTCTGCATAGAAGGAAACACATGTTTATAATGTTTTCATAATGGATTTAGAACATATAATAATAAATTTCAAATATTCCAAACAATATCAGCTCCGTAACTGATATTTTTGAACCAGATCCATATAATACAATCACCATTATAGACCTATTTCAACAATTTTCACCAAAGGATATGTGAAATTGTTTAAAGATGAATATTTTATATTGTAGATGAAAACAACTTGCTGAAATGAGAAAAACAGATTTGCATAAAATGGTTACTTCCTTTACACAGTGTTAATGCTCTTCTTTTATAAAACAGTTAATTCAAACGACCTGTTAAAATGTCTCAGGGCACCAACTAGCATATAAAACATGATACATACAAAAATAAATCGTGCTCTATAATTTTATACAATTTTAATTACAAAACTATAGATTACAGTATTTGTTTACAAGATATATTCATACATATATCCAAACATATATTGTAGTATTAAAAACGTTATATACATAATGTAAGATACGAAAAATTAAAAAATTGCATGTGGTAACGATTGTTATCCTTCAATTTGGAATCAAACAGATGACTATCTATCTTAACTTAACCAAACATCAATATATCTATCCATCTACCCAACTATCCATCTATCAATTCATTCATCTTTATGTAATTTTATTATATAAAAACTAAGAAAATATGCCAAATAAACAAGAAAAAATATCTTTTTTGTTTCTACAAAATGTCTGTCTATCATGATGAAAGGTGAAAAATGAAAAGGCATGGTGAATAAAGGAATAATTTTACGTTTGAAAATAAAAACACATTTTCGTTTATTTAATTCAAAAAAGTTGGAGATGTAGTACTCTTTGAAAGCTCTAAGAAATGTTATTATTTGAAAGACTGCTGACTTGAATACAAATCAATTGAGATTGATGCAACTAACCCGTTATTTAAAGCTTTTGTGTGCTAATGCTGTATTAATTTAAGGAAGTTATCAAATCTTGCGATGTTAATTTGGTATGCTATTTCATTTAAACGTTTTACAATCTCACAATCAGACTTTATTAATGAGTTATTAAAACCCTATGAATATTCTATCCCTCATTACTCAAACAAGTTGATAGAAATGATTTGAATGTGAGACAACAATGTTTCTATACAAATCAGAGCAAATTATATTTTAACAGTTCATATGTCATATTCTTTTCATTTTTTTGTTGTTGTTGTTTGGCAATATATTTTCCCAACAACGTGTATTTTATTGATAACTTGGCATTTCAGTAATATCGATTTAACAAGCTCTACTTGTTCATAATTCTATCCAAATTTGTTATCGTATATTCTTTTTAATATATCAAAATTACAAAGTGTTTTTTTCTGTTTGTAAAATATGATATCATTTTAGCATTACTTATTCCTTTATGTTTACATCCTTTGGGGTGTTATTTGTTTCAATTATTTAACATAACTGTAAGCAACTACTAATGTCTCAGATTTACCATAACTGTAAATAAGAAAACTTATCGAATAATTTTTACTCTGTTAATATGACCCTCGTGTTATTGCACATATAGGTGTGTTTTTAGTTGAAGAATTGCATACTAAATAATATATTTATATCTCTGAGTTTTAGAAAGTATTATTCTACTCTGTCTTAAAAAAAGAAGATGTAATTAACACCACCAATATGATTGACAAACAATATTTCAATCATGTCGAATATGGACGCTTTAATATATTGAATTATAATTAATTTTCCAGAAATAAAGGCCAATAAATATAAGGCTAGTACTTTATAATTACTAGTACTTTGCCAAAAACCACGATTATTTTGAAAATAATTACAGAAAATCTTGGTACTCAAGATAGCAATATTGTCACAATCTTGCAGAAAATTATGTTTTTAAAGGCTTTAAAGACACTATATTTATTCGATAATTGTCTCATATTTCATTCGTTTAAGGGAAACAAATTGCTAATATATCAGAAATGTGTCAGTAAATAATATTTCCTACTACACTGAGAATTTTATACTTAATGCTTAATAAAGGTAGTTGCAGAACTGTTAACTGCGAAAATTAAATGAATTGCCCTACGTTTTAATGTTATTGTTAAGATATTAAACTATACCATAGGGTCTATGTATTGATCAAAATATAACATTATTTATTGATATCGGATTATACACTCACAAAACCAGATAATTTTGACACATTTTGTTTGTATGCTATCAAAATATTTTATTTAAAATTCAGCTACAAATCAAACTTTGCATTAACAAGAATTTGAGAGATGACTTATTAATGCGGTGTGAACGAGGGAATTTTGTGAGCAATTCAAAATCTATGATTGTTTTGATTGAAGTCATATTTTAAATAGCTAACAAGGATTAGAGACTTTTGAATAATAAAGCGTTGAACACTTCCGCAAATTTTGACTCATCGTGCAATTGTGAGTCATTATCGCCTGACAATATTTTCATAACTTGAATCAGTTCAGTTTTATTTCGAATTTGTTGAGAGACAAGAGGATTCAAAATCGAAGCTGAAATAAGAAATACACGTCGTATGGAACATATTAAAAATAAATCCTTCTTTTGATTTGTTTCGATATTTAAGATATTATGTTCGGGTTTGTTTGTTGTTGTTGTTGTCTTTTGTTGTTGTCTTTTGTTGTTGTTGTTGTTGTTGTTTTTGTTTGTTTTTTTGTGTGAATTTATTTGTTTTGCCATAAGCAAAATTTATTGTATTTTATTATTATTTTAATTATGCGAGATATTTATTAAAAGTTTTGGTACGTAGTACGAACCGATCAGCAAAAATCTTTGGGATTAATAGCTATTATCATGTTTATGTAAATGGAAGGAATATAAATGATCGAGTTCAACTTATGATAAGTTATGTTTGCATGACAGATATGAGACTAAAAGATACAGGTGTAGTCAAAATGATGTCAAAGAAAATATTAAACAACTGAAATGTCGCCGATAAGACATATACTGTTTATCACAAGCTCATATCGAAATGCAAAATACATGATAGTGTAATATAACCCCAAAAAAGTATTTAATTTGTATTACCATATCAGCAGCTATTTTAATTTATTGCCTCAAAACTATACATTGATTTTGACCATATTTTCTAAATTGAATAAAATTATCATGAATCACCTAGACCTAAAAGATCGTTCTCTTCATTGGTTGTCTTACCAATTATATCGCACGTGTTTACAGTCATATGTGTTATTTCTTTAAGCAAATGCTTGAAACTCTTGGATATAAGCAACTAAAATATAAAAGGTTTACTTTAATCCTCGGTTTAAGCTCGATATTTATAAAAGCATTCTGAATAACTGAATTATAAAGTTTGTATTTCTAAAATTTATTATGAGACAGGTTTTTGAGAGAAACAAACACCAAATGTTATTCCATTATTAAATTCCATTATTAATTCTTATTCTGACTAAGTCATAAATGGATAAATTTTTAATTAAAATTCCAGATTTTTCTGAAACATAACTTTTTGAGTCTTTTAATATTATATGAATCTATATGTATTCATAGGAAAGCCAAATGTAGTGTACATACCAAGTACAAACGTGATTCGTATGTACTGTATTACTAACGCTTGAAACAGCATATCGAAAAAGAAGACATATCATTTTTATTATTATCGCCGTTGGGTAATAGCATTTGCTTTTATTAAGGCAAGTTTTCATTTGATTTCATTTGATTATTTATTTCAAGAAAAAGCCATTTTATTTATAAAATGTATAATTATGTTTTATACCTCAAGGACCAAAAATACATTATTTGCAGACTTTATAATCAAATTGAAAGAAAATTAATCAAGGAAATAAGTGGTCTTTCAAGATGAAGTATTTATTTCTTATAACCTGAATCTATTCTGGGATTATATGTTCAACTGAATTTCATGAGACAGTTACGAAAGAAAAGTCATTCTATTTTTGAACATGTAATTAAGTAATCTAACAAATCAGTAATATATTTTATATTCGGTAAAATTAATACAACTTTATATCATCTCATTCAAAAAACAAAATGTTCATTTATTTGTGAAATTTGAAAGAATTGCTTCTATCTCAAATTGGGCTAAGGGTAACTCGTAGTTTTAGGAAATATAATAAATAAAGGATATATGTTTGTTTCCGAACCCGATGTAATTTTTTTTATCTCTTGAACTTGGGGTAATAATATATAAAATAATACTTTAATGGTAAACTATATAAATTTTACGAACACAGAAATAACTACATTTCGTTATTAAAATTGGTCTCTAATCTAATTGATTTCCTTTTTAAATGGCCTCGGTATCAAAACGAGTTTACATGCAACTTGCATGTTCGGTTTGAATGAGAAATTTCGCATTTGAGTCATTCGTACATCAACAGAAGATGCTTTAAGTAACAGTGCATGAATATTTCTTTTTATTTAACGGGATATCTTCCGCATAGGTCTTCTATTATTCGTTGACTAATTATTGCGAATATCAAGAAATTTACGATAAATAATAGTCGCCCGGATCAGACGGGAACTGGCATTTCCTGTGTTACGAATAACAACTATAGTTTTTTCGAAAGTTTAACAATGTTACGTTTTGATTGCCTGTGTACATGCACTAACTTATTACAGATTTCATAAGTAAATTTCGTATAAATAATTGTTCAATATTCATATGATGTATGAGATAATTAATGCTAATATATTTACCATTTCTTCATAACTAACTTTATTTCATATATGTCTAGTAAAGGAAATTTTTTACTTGGTTTAATTTGTATCTTACATATAACTTTGGAGACAAAAGAGTCAGTAGACACTACTCTGTTACAACTGTCAGGCAATTTTTTGAGAAAAAGTTGGAAAAAAAATGTGCTAACAGAAAAGACAACTTCTATATCCATCAATGGCATATCAGTAAACATGATTGAATGAAAGGAAATCAAATTGCCTTATCCATAATGAGTAGTATTTTCGTTTACATTACTCACACTATTTCTAAAAGAGACTGGCCTGTGGGTTAGCTTTATGTCTATTGCCGACAGGGTGGTTTGATAAAAAATGTGCCTTATAAAGGAGAACTTAATGAATAGCAATTTGATAATCAAATGAATTGTGAATAAAACGTTAGTTGATATGTTCCATTTGTGGCACCATTATCTCAGCTAATGTCTTTAAAACATACATAAACAAGATGGCCATGACGGCCCTGGATCGCTCCCCTGACCCATCAATCGCAACCAAGCAATGTCTTAGACAAGCATCCTGGCCAAGTTTGATGACAATTGAGTCAAAAATGTGACCTCTATTGTGTTTAAAAGGTTTACCATATTTGGGCAATGTGACCTAGTTTTTGGACTGGAGACGACCCATATTCAAACTCAACATAGAAATCATCAAAACAACCTTCCTGACAAATTTCCAGGATATTTGAATCAAAACTGCAGCCACTAGAGTGTTAAAAAGATTTTTCTATTTTTCGCTCCTGTGACCTAGTTTTTGACCGGAGATGACCCATCTTGGAACTTGACCTAGAAATCATCAAAACAACCGCCTCACAAATTTCCAGAATATGTGGATCAAACCTGCAGCCACAAGAGTGTTAACAAGCTTTTTTCTATTTTTAGCTCCTGTGACCTAGTTTTTGACCGGAGATGATCCATCTTCAAACTTGACCTAGAAATCATCAAAACAACCTTCCTGACTAATTTCCAGAATATTTTAACCAAAACTGCAGCCAGTAGAGTGTTAACAAGCTTTTTACTCTTTTTAGCTCCTGTGACCTAGTTTTTTATTGGAGATAACCCATCTTCGAACTTGACCTAGAAATTATCAAAACAATTTTCCTGACAAATTTTCAGAATATTTGGATCAAAACTGCAGCCACTAGAGTGTTAACAATCTTTTTCTATTTTTAGCTCCTGTGACCTTGTTTTTGACCGGATATGACCCATCTTCGAACTTGACCTAGAAATCATCAAACCAACCTTCCTGACAAATTTCCAGAATATTTGGATCAAAACTGAAGCCACTAGAGTGTTAACAAGCTTTTTCTATTTTTAGCTCCTGTGACCTAGTTTTTGACTCAAGATAACCCATCTTCGAACTCGGTCTGTATTTCATTGAGACAAACATTTTGACAAAGTTTGACAATGATCCAATCAAAACTGTGACTGCTAGACTGTTAACAACCCAATTGTTGACGACGAACGACGCACGACGCACTACACACGACGCAAACGTTTCCGTTATTCTAGAAGAGACGGAATTTTGACTAAATAAAAGATTTTATCAGATTCACACAAATATGAATATTTCACAAATTTCAAAATTTCATGAATACAAATGAACATCCCGATAGGCTTAAGTATATATTTTTCTTAATTTTCTTTCGGACCCATCCTAACAATATAATACAAAGTAATATTTTACAAAAAAACTGGGAGTAACTGATTAGGTATGATATTAATTTGCCGCAAAATGTTGTAGAAAAAACTTACATAATCTATTTTCTTTAAACTGATCTCATGTTGTAAATGGATTTTATATTCTTTTGAAAACGTGTGGGGTATTATGATGAATGGCATTAACAAACACGCTGTGATATATATTCATGGGCACCAGATACAGATTGAGAAATAATATCATGATATAAAATCGTCCGTTTTCCAAAGTAATTATTAGTATTGTGCAAAACGGCAATAAAAACGAAAAGTATTTAAACGCTTTTAAATCAAATGACTAAGAATCGTAAAAAAACAAATAGATTTTCATTTCAATTCAAGTGTTTTTCTCTCTATTAATTTGCATATTTTTCGTTTTAAGTGCTCATATTGACCAATGTAAGAACAAGAAATTGTTAATTGGCTTGTTGACCTCAATGGAGTTCCTTACATCAAAAGCCATTTGCTTTTATTTTCTCTCTTTTTGCTATTAATGTTGCATCTTGTGTGCAAACATGATGAAAAAAACACCAAAGACTGATGATGCATTTGCATGACGAGAGTAATCTTAATGAGATATTTTAAAATTCTATGAATATTTTATTCTTTATCACTCAATTATGACAAGTGTGTAAAAACATGAATAACAATAAAGGAATAAAGGAATGAAAGAAAACGTTAATAATGATTTGTACAAATGTGATCTACTACCGCCTAAATAATAAATTTACATTCTAGATAGTCTGCTTTATTTCAATAAGTTTTTCGAAAAACAAAAAATAATTTAGATTGCTTTCTCAAAGCGTCTAAAATGACGATGTGAAGTAACAAAAAGAAAAGTATTAACTACATATTAAGTCATTAAAGCAGTTGATAGAAATTTAATGAATCTATTTAATCTAATGAGTCGATGTTACAGAATAAAACAAAGGTGAAAAAATAATTCATCGCAAACAATATCAACGAACGTCAAGTCAGAACTTACTTGTCGTAGTTTTCAAAGCTGCATACCGCCTCCGTGGTCGAGGGGTTAGAGTCGATGACGTTAAATCCAGTTACCTCTCTGGCGTGGGTTCGATCCCGGAAGATGCTTTGGTAGTTTAGCACGAAGGAAGGTAGTCTAGTACTGGTTTACCTCTCCAGGAACGATGTTTAGGAAACTACCCGCCTATATGACTGAAATACTGTTAGGAAAATGCGTAAAATGAAACAAACAAACAAACAAAAAATCATAGCTGCATACCTGAAGAACAAAGAAATTTTAGGAAAACAGTACTAAGATTTTCAGAAATTTAAGTAAACAAGAGGGCCATGATGGCCCTAGATCGCTCACCTGACTTATCAAACTCATCCAAACAATTACCTAGACAAGCATTCTGACCAAGTCTCATGACAGGTGAGTCAAAAATGTGACCACTACAGTGTTAACAAGGATTATCCATATTTGAGCAGTGCGACCTAGTTTTTTACCCAGATGACAAATATTCAAACTTGACCTAGAAATCATCAAAACAAACTTTCAGACCAATTTCCAGGATACTCGGATCAAAACAGTAGCAACTAGAGTGTTAACAAGATTTTTCCATTTTTAGCTCCGGTGACCTAGTTTCACATGCGATTTCGAACCCATCCAAGCAATTACCTAGACAAGCATCTTGACCAAGTTTGATGATAATTGAGTCGAAAAAGTGACCACTAGAATGTTAACAAGGTTTTTCCATATTTGGGCGGTGTGACCTAGTTTTTCATCCAAGATGACCCATGTTCGATCTTGACTTAGAAATCACCAAAACAAACTTTCAGACCAATTAACAGAATATTTTGATCACAACTGTAGCCACTAGAGTGTGAACAAGATTTTTCTATTTTTAGCTCCTGTGACCTAGTTTTTTATCCGAGATGTCCCATGTTCGATTTATTCCCAGCAATGACCTAGACAAGTGTCCTGACCAAGTTTGATGACAATTGAGTCAAAATTGTGACCACTAGAGTGTTAACAAGGTTTTTCTATTTTTAGCTCATGTGACCTAGTTTTTCATCCGAGATGACCCATGTTCGAACTCATCCGAGCTATCACCTAGACAAGCATCTTGATCACGTTTGATGATGATTGATGCAAAAATGTGACCGCTAGAGTGTTAACAAGGTTTTTCTATTTTAAGTTCCGGTGACCTACTTTTTCATCCGAGATGACCCATGTTCGAACTTATCCGAGCTATCACCTAGACAAGCATCTTGACCAAGTTTGATGATGATTGATGCAAAAATGTGACCGCTAGAGTGTTAACAAGGTTTTTCTATTTATAGCTCCGGTGACCTGGTTTTCCATCCGAGATGACCCATATTCGAACTCATTCGAGCTATTTTCTAAACAAGCATCCTGACAAAGTTTGATGATGATTGGGTCAAAAATGTGACCACTAGAATGTTCACAAGGTTTTTCTATTTTTAGCTCCTGTGACCTAGTTTTTCATCAGAGATGACCCATATTCGAACTCATCCAAGCTATTGACTAGACAAGCATTCTGACCAAGTTTGATGATGGTTGGTTCAAACATGTGACCACTAGAGTGTTCACAAGGTTTTTTCTATTTATAGCTCCTGTGACCTACTTTTTCATCCAAGATGACCCATGTTCGATTTCATCCGAGCTATCACCTAGACAAACATCCTGACCAAGTTTGATGATGATTGGGTCAAAAAATTGACCTCTAGAGTGTTCACAAGGTTTTTCTATTTTTAGCTCTTGTGACCTAGTTTTTCATTCGAGAAGAGCCATGTTCGAACTCATCCGAGCTTTCAACTAGATAAGCATCCTTACCAAGTTTTATGATGATTGAGGCAAAAATGCGACCGCTAGAGTGTTCACAAGCAATTGTGGACGTACGACGGACGACGGACAATCACCGATCCTAGCAAGCTCAGGTGAGCTAAAAATATATGTAATTCTAGTGATCATTTACATGTTACATCAATGAATGATTTGAAAGTATTTATCACAATACTTCCACTTCGTGACTAACGCAGTAAAGGCTTTTGTATATTTTGACATTTAGTAACTTACGTGGATTAAAAGTGACATTTGAAGTGTGTAAATTCCCTTCTTTGTTCACTTGAAAATATTTTTCTGTTTTTTACATTTTCTAAATTTTCATGGAAGTTAGCATGAAGGCATCGAGTAATGAAGAACAGGCACTTTTTATTTATTTGATTTCTTGAAAACATAATTTAGAAGATTTATGCATTTATCAAAAGATCGTCCTATAAAATGTGTTCCATAAACTATGCTCTAATTAATTATACTATCTTAAATTCATCGATAAAAACCCGCTGCTGTCAATGTTTCTTTTAAAGCTTTTAGTCCGGAAGACAGTTTTGACCATAACTTTCACGAGTACTTATTACATTGTCTGATATTCTTAAACTTAAACATTAAATTGTTGGTATATGGGCCACTTAGTAAAAACGTCCATTCATTCGTAAAAGTTTAATAAATTAATATGTTAATGAAAGCGACGCAAAAAAGTCTTTCTAAAAGCATCAATTCTTCTTTATTTCAAAGTACAAGACCAAAACAAGAACACATTCGATATACCTATGTTAAGAAATTGCACTTTCTTGACAGTGATCTATGAGCACTCGTTTATATTTATAAATCTGAGTACGGAATAAGCTTATTAAATACAATACTTAGAAACATAGTTAAATCAACAACAGATAAATAATATTTCTTTATTTTATTTATGTATCTGATGAAAACCCCTTGTAATGTTAATGGTTTCAAGTTATTGATACGTATTTCAATATGAATAAGATAGTACTAAAGACAAATTCAACCAAAATTACTTTTCATTTGCTTCACATTAGCAGTCCCGCTTAGTTCAATAGGGAGAGCATTGAATTTGTAAACCAGTAGTCGTTGGTTCGATCCTCGGCAAAGCAAGATTTCTTCTGTGACAACTGATCTCGGATTTATTCGATGCTTAATTTTTCAGAATATATTTTGCCGCCAATTGGATTTCTCCAATAAATTTAATAAAGAGATATAGAGTTTATCGGTTGTTTTAAACATAAACAGAAATATTCATACATATAAGATTTTAATGAGAAGTTTAAATCACAAATGAACATGTGCAAGAAAAACTCCTTTAAGTTTAAACGACACAGAAAAAACATTTAATTTTTCATGTCTTTGGATTTCAAATTATTCGAATTATTACTCAAAATCTTCCGGAAAGAAAATAAATTGAGATTATTAAAGTAAATGGTGACTCATACAATGTTTATCGACTGACTGAACAGTTAATATTGAAGTCTGTTTCGTCTATGATAATGCTTTGAATTAAGACTTTGTTATGAATATTATATTGTAATGATTATGAACATAATAATTTTCTTTAAAAAAATGATTAAAAAAATAATGTTTCAGTAGAAGAATTTAAGTACTATTTTTACATAATTTATGATGAATTTTAAGATATTTGTCAATAACAATTTTCATAAAAGGTTTACTTAATCACTAAGCTATGGACAGAAAGATTGCCAAAACAAAATGAAAGCACAGTTACATAACCTGATAAAGCAATGACAGTTTGTTATGGTTAAAATCATTGCTGTTTTATAAGAGTTGAAAAATATTTAACTCACAAATAAAAAATTGTAAAAAAAGACAAATGTATGATTTAAATGCAAGACCTTGACCTTCAATCCAGCAACCCTAAAAATAATGCAATGGCTAATCGGAAACGGAATCAGACAGATGGTCTCGTAACATATAGCTACAGAAAATGGTGCTTTTTACTAAAATTGTAGACTCCATATACAGAAATCACGAATTGTCGATCCAGAAAGCGGCAATATACATGTTATAATGAAGTAATATAAATGCATAAAATTCTTGTGATAGCATTATTTTCATTACAATCATATCAAGAGCTGTTGCAAGAGTTAATTTTCGGTGAGTGATATTAATAATATATAAGGGCTGTTCGGGAAGTTAGTAGAATATTAACAGAAAAGGTAATTTAACAAATTTAAATATTAAATAATTTGCAAACGAAGATTTAAAAAATATTCTAGAAATTAATAGTTTACGTTGAATGGTGTAAGATAATAATTGGTAAACATTCGGATATTTAACCAATTGTAAAAATAATAAATGAGATTAATGTCATACTCATTTGGTTATATCTTTTAAAAGTGTCTATTTGTTATTCAAGGAAAAAGATTACAACTCTCGTGGTACTAGCAATTTAATTAAAATGAAAGTACACAGTTATTTTACAAAATTACAACAATTAAAGATAGATATTTCTTAAGATTTACTAAACAAGATAATCATTCGCGATAAATGTTTCTATCGTAAAATGTAAAGCTTTTTTATTCTAACTTTGAATACATGAATCACTACTTGCATTAATAAGTCAAGATTAATAGAATAAGAAAATTTAAATGCAGATTTATTTTGAAGTACCGGTATATGATTTACATACCTAAATTGCTTTAACTTTCTCCCTGTCATTGCTACTGTAACAAACAAAAAAATGTTATTTTCTTTAAATATTTGCATTTTTCGATGATTTGTTTAACGCAACCTTAAAGTGGAACATTACATTATCAGTAAAGGTTTTGAAATAATGTTTCACATCTATCTTTGTGTGATTTGAAAACAATTACATGTATTTGCTTAAATTTTCTGGAAAAGAAACCAACATTTTATCATATAAAGGAAACGCCAGGCATTTAAAGAACTTTTTATAAATTGTACAGGTATATACCGATGGATATTTACAGCAATTTCTCTATACTTCATGCCAATTGAAGGTTTTATGACAAAATGAAAACTAATTTTGACTTTCACCTGTTCATTCACAATATATACCATTGGATGGTTCTAACATATCATCATACTCTTTAAATCAAGACTAATTTTTGCGAGCGCTACTTCTTGTTATATCTGTTTTGCCAATTAAGTTGGGTAACAAAATATTGAACAGATTCGCCATGGTATATTTCGATCATAAGACACTTGTTACTTCAAAGACAGTGATTTCATACACCATCCTCATGATTAATTAATCCTATTATTAAACATTTACCTTACGTGATTTATTTATAATTATAAAGCTGCATGTGATGTCAGATGGTAACAATCTGTAATGTCATAATTGCAACATCGTGTTTCGGCCAGATGACATTAGCAAATATCTCTCAAGTGCATGCCAAGAGGTGGATCATAAGCTTGTCTATTGATTCGTACGGTATGGTAAAATTAATATCACATCCCATTGCCGGTGACAGAACAAAATATTCACCCTTTACAAGATGAAATCATCAGTTGACGTTCTATCGCCGTCAATAAAATGTGATATTTATATAAATAAAAATACAACGTTGCATGTTGAGTATTTCATTTAATTACCGAACATTACAATACAATGTGATACAATATAAAAACTTCCAAAATTATATTTGAAATAAGACAGTCCGATCCTTTTAAATGAATAATGGTCGTTTCATAATGGTACATTCTGAATGATTCTTATGGATATTTCGTTAGTCATTTGAATAATTAATTATGCTTTCATAGAAAAATATAAAAATGAATACAATTATGGCAAAATCTCAAGTTATTTAAATTTCGACCTGAAAAACCATTTACACTTGGATGTTCATAATGACACTTAACTTAAATATATTATGCTCATCCTTGAGTTAGTATTTTAATCACAGAAATTTATTGAAATATATGAAATTCTTACTTTATATGTCTAATTTGAATAAAAGAATGAATAAACTATGTATGGGAAGGTTCCCTATTACAGATCAAGTAAGATTTGTCCTTTCTTTAAAAAAAACTGCCAGTTTGTTAATGACACTACACATTCATATTATGACCAACTATAGTGTGTAGAATTTTAAAAATAACATATCTACTTTGTGTGACGTCAAAACATGATTATTTTATAAAATTCAAAGAGACTGTGTAGCATTTATCAAATTGAATATGTTCTAATAGAAAATTTGAACAAAGTTTATCTTTATTTAATATCCCTGTAATATTATAAGGAATGACAGACTACCCAATCGTCAATCAGTTTGATTCTCCAATACATGTAACAAAGACTTACAAAATAACACATCTTGACTTGATATTCGTTAACACCTTGAGGTAAATGTAATTTGCTTTCGTTGAAGCACGTATTTATTCGATTCAATTATTTGTAGGGTCATTTTCATTCCATTTATAAGCCATTTTATATTTAAGAGTTTTAGAAAGAATTGTAATGTAATTTCTTAAGGAAGACACTATATTGCTTACAGACAGAAAGAATTGCAAATGAAAAGATAAAATAGGGAAAATAACGACGTATAAAACACAAGACATTTGTCTGCAATTACGTTTAAATTTCACGACTTTTTTTATCAAAATATTTATTTAGGAAAAAAACTTTTGTAATTGACAATTTAAATTAATTTATTTCATATTTCAGTAGGAGTTAATTCTAACTCACGACTCACTAGATGTATTTAAAGTAACCATAAAGTTTTCTTGTAAAACAGTTTTGTAGTTAAAATGATAATCAATAAAAAAAGCAAGGAGATTTTAATAAAAAACGACTTAGTTACATCTACATGTATATTATATCATTATCATGTATTATAAAAGTTCATAATTATGAACGCGGCCAAATAATTTGCATTTGACAATTTTCTATCAATGGCAGGATTGTTGATTGAGCACAAATATAAGAGCATTTTTACTACAATTTTCCTTTGCAGCCAGGGTGTGATGTTGGGTTTATTTACCATCGCCACCGGTATAAAACCATAGAGGCTTAACAATCTGATGCTTTTAAATCTTAGTCTTAAAGTGTGTATAATTTCTCATTGTCTGTCGTAAGATGTATATTCTTTTTTGCTCTACATTTTGCGCTTTCATCAAATCTCTGAAAATGACGGTGATTGCTACAATGCGGCAAACATTGTATGAGCTTCATTTTTGTTGCCACATACAAAAAGATAAAACAACTGAAATATAATTCATACTTTGATATCAAACGTAGTCCTTTTATGCGAAGAAGATGTTATAGATATCATAAGTTTGTTATCAACTGACAAAGGCAAGTATTCGTTTTATATATAAATGAAATGTTAATAATTTTATCTAATCGTCCTTTATTTCTCCTTTGTTACTTTTGTATTTTGTGGGAAGCACGTTTAAATTTTAAATTTTGTTCGATGGTACAATGTTTAAACTTATAAACTTTAAAGTTACTAGTTGATTCACTTGGTATAAGCCATACTGTTATTTCTCTGTAAAATGTGATTTTAACAAATATGTAAATTCCAATGGTTGTATGGCGTTTTTGTTATTTCACTGATAACATTTCACAAAAATAATTCGAACAAGAAATAAACAATATTTATGGTCCATTGGAGGCTCTATTACAACCAAAGGAAAAACTAACAGCTTCTTAATGGGACGAATTTGCATAAGAATGACTCAACTGGGTAATGCCTATGTTTATAACCTTATGTAATTTGTGAAAATACTAGTTAACATTTGGTGTGGTTTGAAATACATGACATACCTTGATTTTTAATCCCGAACCTAGAAGCAGCACGCCTTAAGATTTTAACAAAAACTTTTTTGACTGGCAAAGGAGATTTTTTCTGGTCCTTCGGGATCATTGATGCCAGCACTATTGAATGTTGAGAATTGAGTACCGCTCAAGCCGTTGCTTTGGGCGTGAGGGATGTTGCACGTATTCATGATCCCTCATGTACAGACTCAATCAGACCGAGTCTACAATTCTCTTGTAATTTTGTGGTGATTAATCCTTCTAATGGGATCACTTTGTTTCCAGATTTTTTTATTCCTTACATTTATCAAACAATATAAAAGTAGCCTTCTGTCAGTTTGGAACAGCATAGACAGGTGCTAGCCTATGATTTGCATATAACTTGTTAGCTTCCACGCTTATGTTTTATTTTTATTTTGATTTCACCTTTATGTATATTTTAAAGATTTTTCATTTACCTAGAGCTTATATATTAATTAGCTGGCTAAGAAATTATCAATTTAAAACAAAAACCTCAAAAGTTCAATATTTACACCTAAAATTAGATTTTCTACGGTTACTTAACACCATTTAGATTTTAAAAAGGAATATACATATAAGTATTTTAATTGCAGTATCGGTTGTCATAAGTCTAAAAATTAGGTTATTTATAAAAAAAATTTAAGACTCGATTGAGCCTGAAATTATAGTTATAATTTATATAATAATTATATGTTTCGTTTATATTTATATTTTTAATAATATATTTAAACATACGCTTACAGGGGATTTTTTTTAAACGCATGTTTTAAAAATATGACACATTACCTGATTTAAACAGCTACTTAATACACTGTCTCTTTGGAAAATGATAATGTTTTTAATATTCAAATATGAAAAGTATTTTTTTCAATTAATTATTGATTAAAGAATTATAGCTTTATTTAAACGAAGAACTATATAGTATATACTCTAGGAACTAAACTACAGACATTCTGTTGTATTTTATGTTATTTTTTTTAAAGGGGATGGGGGGGCTTATCCCAGTTACATTGTAGTTATCTGATTTGATTATTGGCATTTAAAAATATAAAATGAATGAATGAAAACTTATATATTGTGTACTACAAATGAAAATGACATATTAATTGGGTTTTCTAAAAACAAATATGGGTTATCGCCTGCTTAAATGCTTTCCTAATGTTCAGAACGTATGCATTAACCATGTTAACATATACGTACGTTTAATGATCTCGGTATATCCTGACTGACGCACAGAGTTTCTTTTGTGACGCATGCCGACTTTGTATGAACATGACAATAGCATTTTAATAACTTATGATGACTAAGCAGTTACGCGTTACTTATATTTAAAGGCATTTGGTGTGAAACCGCGTAATGTGACTTTTCCGATTTGAGTCGACAGTTGTGTATATATTATGTTAGATAACAAAGTGAGTTATCTAAGTGAAATGCAATGTGCTGTTGTCTCACAAGAGAGATTTCAATTACAATTATTGGAAAGTAAGATCTAATCAGGTATTTGTAGCATAATGGTGTGTAATGCCCTTAGGATATATAGCTTATAAATTATACATTTCAAGAAGCTCCTTCTTACTTTGTAAATAAAACACTTAAGAACGACAATATACGTTTTTCTTTGAAGCTGAAAGTGGAATGCGTCCAGATGATTTTTTTAATTACCAAGAAGGAAAAAAGCACGTATTCTTCAATAAATATATTTAAATATTCATTAACAATCATCAAAAGTCAGGTAATTATAGCTAATTAGTAATAAAATCAAATTTCAATTGAGCTGTTTTTTATGATTAATTGTTGGGAATATAGTAATTACTTTTTTACATTTAAATTTGTTTCAGTTACGGTTTTATTATTATTATGATATTTATAGGAATTCCTTTATCTACTTGGGAATTGTAAGATAAATCCTTATACATCTAGAGAAAGCACTCTTAATAGTTTGAATTATTCTGAATAGTGAACACATTCAAAGTCTGAAAAGTATATATAATGCACGAAAAGAAGGTTGTCTACTGATTAAGCTTATTGATTTAGCTCAGTCATATTTTGTTAAAATATAAATGAATAATCTAACCTATTTACTTTAAATAGAGAACAGAATTTCTGATTGACTAAGCATTTAAAGAGATATTGTCTGAATTATTCTAATTTGGTAAATAAATGCATATCTATAGAAAAACACATTCGGTTATAATCTTGGTTTAAAAGAAGAGTCACACAACGAGTGTGCTTAAGTATTTTGAGATTCTGGAATTTTCAAAGAAAATTGAAAACACTGCTCACCTGTTATACCTGGACATACAAATACATCGTGCATCATTTTTCATACTATTTTATGAATTTGCATCGATTTCTCAAAAGACGTAAAACAAGTACTTTGCTTTTATTTTGTTCTTTAAGTAAAGTAATGATTTTATGGCAAACATGCATAAAACACTATGATAATGTAACAAAGGTGCATAATACATGTATATTCAAGAGCCATTGATGTTCGAAGACACTGACATATATACACTACATTCCGAAAAGGGGAACTTCATTTAACGGCTGATTGATAACCATATGTTTCCAAGCCATATGTATCGCCATAATTAAATTTTTGTAAGATTTCGTAGATAAAAGGAACAAAACCTCTGTTGCACAAAAATCACAAAATAGACTAACTTGATTGCCTCAAGGAAACTGATATGACAATAAACTTCCAGACATTAAATCATCCAATAACAGAGACCTTCTTAGTTAAACGTATGGACATCTTTGTAAAACTTGATGTTTAAATAATTGTAAAAGTACAAAAGTTAAAGAAAACAACAATGAAACAATTTGGATTCTCGTCAGAAATTAGCTATTAAAGAAGCAACAATAACGGCTATTGTCATTATGATTTTTGTTATCTATCCGGGATACAAGAAAAGAAAACAAACAAATGAAAGGAAGAAAATAAAAGATAAAGAGAAAAACACAAACTTACTAACAAACAAACAACGCATTCTTTTTTTAAATTAATCCTTTTAGTTATGTTTAAAAGTTTGATAATTCCAATGTTTATAATTTTATTTTTTCTAATAACTTTCATATTTTTTCTAAAAATGATTGAACTACAGTACGAATTAAAATGAGAACTTTTTAAGCAATATCTTATCACGTTGTCAACTTAAAATATTGCGTTATTACCGAATGAAAAGGGAGAAAGCATTTGTCTAAAAAAATGTCTAGTGTTTAAAGAACATCATTTTCAGTTACTTGGTAAGTAAAGTATACCACTATTTTCAATTCCTTTTTTGAACAGAAATCTAACACCTGATTACCTTTTATGTCTAGTGCAACAAACTCACAGTATAATGTTAGGAATGCAGAATAGATACAGAAACCATTAAGCACGGCGAGATGTAATGATTGATTTTTTACAATATAATGATAAAATTATTGAAATTGCCAAGATGCCCGCTTATTGCTTATATTTACAAGATCGGAATAGCCGAATGATTGATGTGAACAAGTGAGGGGTACGCTATTTAAAGTAAAGGTTGTGTAATAAATACAAATGAAATTACATGTAAATGGAATGACGGATAAAAATGCATTGAGTGATGTAATGACCTAAAAGATTTGCATTAGTAGCGGCTATTTACGTGTACTTTAAGTGTACTCTTAAGACGCTGACCTTCTGAAAATTAAGAGCATTGTATGACATAGTTAACAAATGACACTTTTCTAGTTCAACCTGTATATTAGTTCATCTGATAATGAATATTCACCATTTTCTTTTCTTCTGAAAGAAATCTCTAAAAAAAGTTGATGTGTTTTTTCGCGTATGTATTTAACCCTTTGAGTCAATGAATCTTTGTCAGAATTTAAGCGAGATTAACAGAATTGCCAAAAGTATAGTTGTTTGAACAAAGAAACTTATCCTTAGGCATTTCAGTCAACCAACTGTTTAAATGAAATGATAAAATGACCAGTCTAAACCGTTTTAATATTTGTAAGCTTGCGGTTCTCTGGATCTAGATTTTGGGCAACATCATTTTGAAAAGACAAAGATTTTGTTTGCTGTTGTAAAGTGTTATTATGGAAAGGTTGAGCGTATTATGAAATAGAGAAAATAAGAATCCCTTAAGAAAGCCCAACACGGCAAAATTAAAAATGTTGCAGGCTCGGTTTGATTGAGCCTGTTCATGGACGGTACTGTCATGTGCAAACTACCGTCCTTAATTTGGGAAGAACTGATAAAGTTGTTGCCAATATCTGATAGGAGAAATAATTTCACCCATACCAGATATATTGTGTTTTTTTTTGTGTATCATGTTTGTACGTTTTTTAGTATATATTGTTTTTTGTTATTCATGTTCGTTTTTATTTTTCTATTTTTTCATAAAATGAATATTTGCATTTACTGTTAAACATTACAAAGTAATATTAAAATAACAAGATTATTGATTAATAAATTTATATAGAAAAATTTGTATGGTATGAATGACATATTGATGATTTAAATTTAACTTTTGTTTCAGTTATATAAAACAACAACAATAAATATGCTTTCATCAGTTTAAGATGGGTTAAAGTTATTTCAGCTAAATCTATGTTCAGAACTGGTAAGAAACAACAATAGTTTTGAAATAAAAAACAAACAAAACCAAAGAAAAGCATTTCTAAAAAATGAGGTTAATTAAAACAGGTTATCTGTTAGATTTGATGAAACCGAACGAGGATGGACTCAGAATTTTTCATCTGTTGATGAGGCATCGGTGTATCTCGATATAGTAATTATCTAGTGTATACAATTCTAAAATATGTGTGCAAACAAATAAGGGAGGTTTTCCATACTGTTTTGGAAATATAAACGTTGTAAAATTGCCATTTTTTCACTGACTGAACACAAAAAGGTACATAATAGTTTGCAAATAATTCTTAAATCAAGAGCTCTCAGAAAACGATTAAAGAAACCATAATCTGACAAGACGAAAATAATATAAACAAAGAAAAAGCTTCCAGTAGAGCTTGAACCAACGCCCAACTCATTATCCTCAATGAAAATGATTACTCTTTAAACACGAAATCCTGCATAAGGCATATAACACCTCTCAAAATCTCCTTGTCAAATCAATTTTGTTGAGTTGCGTGAGATGTTATCACTATCTTTGATTTATCACGAAATTGAAACAAAACTTACTGCAATATTGACAGATATACTTGCGAAACTTCATTAACAACCAAATTGGTTTGCAAGCTTCAGGAAATTAAGAACATATTTATATGATAAGAATGAATATTGTTTATTGACAAAGTAACAGCTTCAAGAAACAGAAAAATTAAAAGTTTTGTTTTCTAAGAACAAACTGCGATACAATTCTAACGTTCTAGATCATCAAAATAAATTAAAATGTCTGTTAAATGACGGGCCATGTCTGTCTTCATTTAAACTAGTTGAACGTTAGACGGTGTTCAAAAGTTTGTATGGCATTGCTTTTAAACATATGACATCAAGCAAAAATAAAAGTATTTCCATTTAAGTACAGAGTTTACACAAAATAAAATAATTGGAAACGATATATAAAAACCCCGAACCCGTGTATGAACACATGAAATTCAATGATCTTGTCTCCAATAGAATAACAATATCGTTCTTATTTTCAAGCTTACATCTATAATCTTATATTCTTCAAACACGTAACTGGATATGACAAATATCGTATTTGCAAAGATGTAACAAACCATATACAAATAAAGCTACACTTTAGCGCTTTGTTATTACTAACTACAACAAGACAAACGTTACTCCGTGTAATATTGCTGGTTTAAAGAAAAATCTTAGTTGCGATAAACGACATTTGTACACGTAAAATTGATGTAATCACCCCTTAAGGGCTATGAAACGTTAAATTTTACATAAACCAGAATGTTAGAAGATTTCAAATACGGTTTTATAATAAAAGTGAAATATTTAGAGACTTAAAGTTACTAGCTAAAGATTATGATTATCATTTAGTTCGTAGAGTATGTATTTCCTTTGATTTCTTGTACAGAATTAAATGTTTTCCTGAGCAACATCTCTTTTTGAGAAAAATAACCGACATCACTCATTTCAAACAGACAATATTATAAGGATCTTACACCGACTGCCGGTACAGACGGGAGTTTCTAATAAAGAAAACAATGTTGCCTAAAAAAGCCCAGTTACATTATATTTATTACAAAAAAAACAATTTTAATTTCATTTTATTATGAAATCTAGAAATTGCATGGAACATGACTTAAATGTCAGTCAATAATGTTTAAATTGTTCCGGGGAGTAAAAAGGAAATAGTTATGTGTAACTGTTTCAAAGTACCACAATAGGTTCCAAATAAATTTAGGAAAAACTGTTATATTTGACAACCAATTGAACGAGTGCTGAACATTTTCATACAGAATGCCTTTAAAGATGTTATTTTGTAGGATTTTTAATTTCTTTCTTATGTACTTCTTTCGATAAAAGTAAACATTGGTAATATAACTCGAGACACAAAACCCAAATTTTCATCACCAAAAACTACAAAAGAAACAACATAACAAGCCTGAAACATATCTTAATTTTTTTCTGTCAAACATGGATCGTAAGAGTGAACAATCTGATAGTTTTCTTTTGCAGTACAGATTTTAACTAAAATCATATGGAGTTAATTTAGTCATTCTACTGCTGCATGATATAAAGTAGCCGATTCATGTTTATCGGGGTATAAAGGTATCATGTAACAGCATTTGTCAATGAGATATGTTTAGCTTATAGATTTTTATCACAATGAACCACATGTTAAATTACTTTCTTTATGGAGAAAATTAACCTCAGATTCTTTGATATATTAGAGCTCTTACGAAACGAAGGTCATTATTATCGCTGCAACATATCTTAACTCTGAAATGGCTCACTTAATCTAATTATAGATGTCTGAATGTTTATTCGCAGAGGCTATAATTTATTACCCGATTGTTCACTTTAATGCATACATCTCACAGACCGTCATCAAGAACAGTCTAGCGGTTGCCTGTGATTGAAAGTTCGTGTTTATTCATACAGATATATAGATATTTCGACGCCTCTTGCATGGCAATAGTAAGTTGATACTGTGTAGTGCTGTGTTTTTAAAAATAATACAATGTTTTGAAGGACAGGATTCTTATTGCATTTAAGCAAATAATACACTAGGTTTCTTTATATTATCAGTTACACACAACAAATACACATATTTTGTAATGAAACTGACATTACTGAAACCAATTGATAACGTTATATCTATACTCGACTTTACTATTAAAAAGAAAATTAATTTAAAATATATAAGTTATTATAAGTGTTACCAAAAAAGGCCTGACTACTTTATTTACCATTTACATTGTAACAGGGCAGAATCAAGTAAGAAAAGAAGAGGAAAGGTTTTAAACCCGAAATATATCAATGCATCTAAAAAAGATATCATCATAGAACGTTATTTCTAACTGTTCTAATTATTAATTATTCAATCGGCATAAGAATAAAATGAGTTCACTTTGATCTCATTTATGTTGACTTAATTTGTTGTACAATACAGCCAATGAATAATAAAGTATAGGATAAAGGCACACACGTAATATTCTCGTTTATTATGTGATGCGTGCCCATAAAGTCACTTCATTATAGTAATTTTTCCTTTCCAGGGATTTCTATCGAAGCTCATTTGAAAGTTAAGCAATTAATTTAAAAATGGTTTGTTCATCATTTTCAAACTGCACTATTTACGCAATTACTTCTCTTAAAATAAGATAAATATTTTCAAAGCAAACATATAGACATTATGAAACCTTTAGATTAATCAAAGAGTGAAAGTACATTATGTTTGGAACATGTGGGGCGACTTAAAAATTTTAACTGGCGGAATGGACGAGTGGTTAACGCGTCGGACTAGTAATCTTATGATCGCCAGCCGCATGGGTTCAAAACCCGTCAGGGGCAAGTTGTTGTTTCCTTGAGCAAGAAACTTTACCCATAGCTCAGTGCTGGTTGGTTCCAGGAATAGATTCGAAAAGGTGTATGTGATCTTATAGCTTCCTACACAATAGAACTAAAATAAATTCTGTATAAACAAAATATTCAGGCTTTGGCAGTATTTCAAATTTGTTATTAAATAACGTAATTATTTGGAATATTCTGAATATGACATTAACATATTACATTTCATGTGGATGCAACACAATTTTTTCATTTTTCAATCACAATGCGTGTTGTATTCATTTATGTAAAAACCTTATTGTTTTCAATCATTTCATAAAATTACTTAAAGGAGCATAAATTTTAAACATAAAACATAGATAAACCTGGGACACTTAAAACGAAGAAGTATGAAATAGATAATTAATAAAATATTCACATAATAAAATATAAAAAAATCGGCAATTGCAGCGATTCAAATCCCGACTCGAGCAAAATACGTACAAACGCTTTTTGTTTTAGTTTTTTTTTTTTTTGCACAATTAACATAATTATTCTGGTAAAAAATAGAAAAGCGAATGATCTTAATTATATTCACTAGGATAAAGTTGGACATTGCATTGGATGTACAACTAAGAAATGCTCTTCATCTTTGTTTCATTGTCATAAATGACACTTTCGTATTAAATTGATTGCAAATTCTATGAATAACAAGCAGTGAATGACGCCTAAACAATTGTTTTAGAAAAGCAAAAAGAAGTGTTTCCGATTTCGGTTAAAAAGTATTTTACACTACTGTGTATTATTTCAAGCTAATGATGGCAGACACGTATTTGCAATATTTAATAATTTATTAATTGCAGACAGGCTTCTATTACATGTACTGAATATAAAATATAATATGAATAATAAAACTTTATGTAAAACAACAAAGCAACAAAGGGGCAAATATATTTTGTTTAAACAATATTCCAGTCAGATAACCGAAAAGTGTCAGGTAATTTCAATACTTACAGATCTATGAGTTATCAATTGCAGTCTAACAACTTATGTCTGAATGCATCAATTTAACGACAGTAACAATGTCTATAATACAATATTTGTATCTTCTTTTATGTTTGCACACATGATATCGCTTTATTGAAAAGAAACAGTTTTGTTCCGACAAACTGCTAATGCGAGACGTGTTGCTGGTAGGAGAGCAAATGCATCTCTAGACAGTTTGTTCGAAAGGTGTAAAAAAGTAATTTCCATACGTACAGATATATGAGTTATCAATTGCAGTCTAACAACTTATGTCGAAATGCATCAATTTAACGACAGAAACAGTGTCTACAATACAATATTTATATCTTCTTTTATGTTTGCACACATGATATTGCTTTATTGAAAAGACCGACAAATTGCTACTAGACGTTTATGCTGTTCCTGCGTTTAAGAAAAAAATAAAAACCTTTTTAGAAAGACATAAATAATTTGCAAATATTTGTAATTAGAGAGATATAAATGTGTATAAAATTACGCGTAAAACAGTAAGAAGACACCACAGGCGATAATTCCTTAGATGGTCAAGCAAACAAAATAGCTTACAATTGACACATTTAAAAAAAATTGTATCTTTATTGCTAGATAAATATTAAACTGAAACAGATGATGACATTTCCTTAGAAATACCGTTTAATCATTCGACCATCTTTGATGAAATGCCAATTTGAACTTAATTGAGTGGGTGTGATGGACAACAATACTTTTAAGTTCAATGAATAATAAAAGAGCCTGGGAAGATAAAGTTGCACACGTCATACACTCATTTATCAAACATTTGTGCTGATTAAACACACCTTAACTGTAATTATACGTCCATAGCCTACTTTCAAACCTGCAATACAATGTTACTGCTCGGCAATTGTATTATAAGATAGCTTCTGAGTCAACACGTTGAATGTAAGATGCCGCCGATCTCCATGTAAAATATATCACGGATAAGCAATCACCTAAAGAACATAATTATGTACTATAAAAAAATTTAGATAAGTTCAAGTCGTGTCATACAATACAAAGAACTGTCTCTATCAATATTCTTTAATCAAATCTACAAATAAACTAATAAAACGAATTGATGTTTATTCATATTATTGTTTATAATCTGAACACATATATTCTGTAAATACTATCATGTATTTATTCAAATTTTAAAAGGATTGGTATGTAATATGAAAATTAAATCCATCTTGAATGGTACAGATACCATCCTACAGATTTTCTTTTCATTTAATATCTTAAGATTGTTCAAATTTTTAAGAATTGACATATCGTGATTATAATGATTTGAATCCTCCATTGCGGTTGGAATTGAGATTAGGTGTATACATGTTAAAGACACACTAGAGTAATATCTGTTGAAAATATCATGAAATATGTCTTCAGTTTTTAATCATTGATGACAATTAATATAAAATAGATTGCAAATTTAATGAATAACAAGTAGCAATGACGCCAAAATTTCTTAGAAGAATTCAAACTTTGGTAAAACAAAAACGGGAATATTACGTCATGTTTGTTTACATTTTCTTGTGGGAATATTGAAAGCAATTGATGAATGAAAGAAGCATTATAATAATATCAATCAAAGTTTTAAAGAGAGATGGAATTTCAAAATTAACATGACGCATTTATTATGTTGATAGTATACAGACACGCTTTACGGGATACATAATTGTTATGGACAATCAAAACAATTCAGATTTATTAACATGCAGCTACTGATACTTGACATTTTATTTTATCATACTCCATTCATAATTTAACATCTGAAATTTCATTAAATAGCGTTTGGTCTCAGTGACTTGTGGTTTGAGAAGGATAACTTGCATCTATTTTCCAGGAAATAGTGCTATTCCTTGTTTACATAAACCCGCATAGATATGTGATGCAATATTCCGTATAAATTATGCATGCAAGGAAGCAATATCATTGGAAATACAAAATGGTTCCTAGGTCTTAAGAAGTTTTAAATCTTACGTCTTATGTCTTATGTGTGCCTTTTCCGATAATAATTATAATAGTAGTGACCAAATAAAATGTTTTTTGTTCCATGTATTTATGTTTTTATAATACTTACACTTCAACACTTTCACTCGATACTTGACGTATTATGATGTCTAATGACCGCTGATATATTTGAGTGAAAATAACAAATACTTCAAACTTTAGTAGGTAGTAAGGTATGGCAAACTAGATGTGATGCATGAATTAACAATTAAAAAGACTAATAAGTAATGATATTTTTTCTCATTTAAAGAAGTTATCAGATAACCTGAACCAAATCCTTGACATGAAGTCGTATTATAATGTATTAACACGATGGACAGATTTAAACACGTATTGTTGATTTGCAAACGAAAACGGAATGAATAAACAAAACTACACTTGGCTTGCAACCAATCAAACTTTACTTTTGACATAATTGCAATTAAGTGTGTAATACAAGTTTAAATAAAATATAGCTGTATCATATAAAACAGACTGACGTGAACTACATGTACATACCCGTGAGTATGATAAACTTATAGATTGGCCAAAGTAATATTACACATTTCTGGGAAACTTTAAATGTGGCAATGAACTTGAAAATGATCGTTAGATTATTCATATCATCTTTTTAATTTTGCACTGCAGTCATGAGTAATTTTTTCGGTCTATCGAATTGTTGCAACATAGGAAATATAAATTCAAATTTATTCTTTTTCTAAAAATTACGTATTTATATATATAAATGATGTATTTATATATATATATTAAATCATATATATCATTTGAAGGAACAGCAAAATGTTTACTAGTATGTATGATATTAAATCATATATATATATATATATATGATTTAATATCATACATACTAGTAAACATTTTGCTGTTCCTTCAAATGAACCTTAACAGAATGTATAAAACAAGAATATATTTTTTATCAAATCTTGTTCACGTTAAAAGTCCACAACATCATGTACATGTTTTTATGTTTGGTTTTACGTACCAACAACACAGCAGAAGTCAATTGGCGACAGTTTTACCGGTGGATAAAGACCTCATGCGCCCTTTCATGCATTATGTCAGGCAAAAAGTATAACCAACGACGTTCCTAGAGTAAGTCAAATAGCTTTTTAAAATAAAATATTCTAAAGTCCTTGGCGAGATTCGAATTTAGAATGTTGAGAGACAGCTGGTTTGAAGTCAACTGCCTAAACCAATCGGCCACGGACCCTTCCCAACTGCATGTTCTGTTTATTATAATTATTTCTTATAAATAACTAAAATAAAAAGTAAGTTTGTATGCAAATTTCTGCAAATATTGTAAAGATTCATATTTGTACTTTATCTTAAATTGTATTATTTGAATGACAGATCAATGCATCATGTTATCACGAGAAATAAATGAACACCCTTTTATAGACGCTGTTTCAGACGAGGTCAATAGGTCATTTTTTGTGAATATAGTTTTATTTAAAAACAAACAGTACAATGTCAGCATTCTTTCTCGTCATATGATAAAGATATCTGAGAACGATAACAAGAATATTGCAGAATGTTGCTATTTATATCTGTTGGGTTTGTTTTTTGTTTTTTTTGTTTTTTTTGTTGTTTTTTTTTGTTTTTTGTTTTTTTTTTGGGGGGGGGGGTTTGTTGTTTGTTTTTGTTACCTGAAAAGTTGGTACTATATTTTAGTTTCTGATGTTGGGTTTTCAATCTTTATGCCATACCAAAATTCTACAATAATTGCTCTTAAATAATTATATTTGCACAAAAAAATTATTTGTAAAAAAGTCGTGTCAAATGTATTGTCGTCAACAAAATTGCCATGGATAATGCCCCAAAGCTTTAACTCACGATACATTCAAGCTCCATAGATCATACATTCTACCTTCTTAGTACCTGGTTATTTTTATCTTCAGTTAATACAATGAAATATTTTAATGAGAATGAAAGCTCATATAAACCCTGTACATGAAATATAAAAATGTATACGATACATTATGACTGATAGTTAAGCTGAAAACATTTATTTTCATAAGTTTGTTTTTCTTTTCGAAGTTATTAGGTATACAAATGAATATAATAAGTTACCTATCCAAGCTTTACAAAACAAGTTCCAGGTGTTACGTAAGCTTTAGTATAAACCCCAGTCACACTAAAGCTTACGATTACTTGCGACTACCGGCGACGTGTAAAACCGACGATCATCGGCGATTGTCTGCGACCAAGCCCTCTTGAACAGATAAATTTACTTCTGCGATTATCGTACGACCAATCATCATTGACAATCGCACGACAGGTCATCAGCAAACGTGCGATGGTCTCAAGATTGCCTTGGAGTACTAACGACTACCCGAGACCTGTTATGCGATCACCTACAACTTGTCGTACGACCATCACACGATTACAAATACTACTCAAGATAATTAGTGACTAGTGGCAATTTGTAAAGACTGTCGTAAGATTGTCGCACTTTCGGACAGCTTAAGACCTTATAAGATCACTAGCAACCTGTTTGATCGCAGAAAGGTTTTTGTGCAAGCTCAAAAACATGTCTACGACTGAAATTGGTCGTGGGATCTAAATAAGATAACCTGCGACCATCGAAGATCACTTTTGACCGTCGTAAGATGTTTTAAAGATTGTCCGCGACCAGTGGTGACTGGTGATCGTCAACTTGTCTTTTGTGGTCGTAAGCTCTAATGTGACTGGGGCTTTGCCAAATATATATATGTCAAGTATTGTAACAGAATGAGGCTCTGGAAATTTTCAAGATTATTATGAGATAAACAAACAAACTTTTCAACAGCTGATGCAAAACTATTTATTTTCGGAAAACGTGTTTAATCGTTATTCAAATAGAAAATATAAGAAGTATTAAAGATCCTGTATGTTGTAATTGAGGTTGTATACCACACTTAAGTGAAATTTTATATAAAAGGTAAAGGTCTTGTTTATTATAGTGTCACCCTACTGAAAGGGCCAGCCATTTCTGACTTATGAGACACCTTTTGCTTGCATACAATGTACCTCCCAACTCCTACCACTATGCCAGGCGCCAGGCGGATAGAAATCGGAAACCATTCATTTTAACTACCTCGCGGCTCACGAAGCGGCCATTTCGGAACAAGTCCCACGACAAACATTCATCTTGAATTAACGCTCCCCGTGGGGCTCGAACCTTCGACCTCCCGATCCGAAGGCGGACGCCTTAACCACTAGGCCAACGGTATATGTATGTATATAATTAGGCTTAAAAAACAATATTCAAACATCGCCGAATATGTAAAATATGTACTGCAAATATTTGTACATATTATTTGTCATCATTAAATTATATGCATTCCTTTCTTATTGAAAATTTGACTTAGACTTATAGAAAATATTTTTTTTTACCTCCCTTTTTTACATGAAATGTTAATATTGGTAATATCTTTATAAATAATGCTTTTTGGAATTTACAACATTAATAAATCTTAATTTGAGCATCATATTTATGATATAATTATAAGACTACGGTGTTCCGTTTGGGCAGTCGTGATTTTAAGTTAGTCTGTTATCGCGATGCACGATGGTACGATGAGGAAAACACGATGGTACGATGATGAAAACACGATGGTACGATGGTGTAATCGCGATAGTACGATGGTGAAAACGCGATGTTACATCGCCTTATCACCATCGTACCATCGCGTTTTCACCACCGTGCCATCGCACCATCGCGCCATCGAGTTTTTACCATCGTACCATCGTCATTTCACCATCGTACCATCGTCATTTCACCATCGTACCATCGCACCATCGCGTCATCGTGTTTCACCACCGTACCATCGCGCTTTCACCATCGTGCCATCGCGTTTTCACCAAGCGCGATGGCACGATGATGAAAACGCGATGGTACAATGGTGAAAACGCGATGGCACGATGGTTAAAACGCGATAGTACGATGGTGAAAACGCGATGGTCCGATGGTGAAAACGCGACGGCCATGGTAGAGTGTTTATGAAAAATAATTCTCAAATGCCACACATTATTATTATTTCATTATATGAGTTAAGATACGTTTTGTGTTTTAAAAGCTTACGTTAATTTAAGATATGATATGCTTTAAAGTGACATTATGCCCAACATGTCAATGTCAAGTTGTGCTGAATTGTCTTTATTTTTTAAATGATTGACTGTAAAATCGGTGATTGACCAACAGTTGATATAAGAAAATGTTTAGGATAAAATATAAGTATGCCTTAAATACAACAACACTGTCCCACTCTTTTTTATGAATTGATGGTTTCGGGTGGATTTTTAAATAAAAATTTAAAGGTCATGTTGTTTATTTATCGTTCATTCAAAGTAAATTATAAAACTGAAAGGAATTAGGCAGTTTGTTAACTTACTCGAATTTCGCCTGCTAACTCATTATATAGCCTTGGATGGCATTATGTCACTTTACATATGTTTTGTAATTTTATCAATACTAAAGACACTAAATTTTAACTATATCCAGTTGATGCAATATTCAATTTTTATTATTCCAAAGGACTGAAAGAACAATAAAGAATACTGTGTTGTTCTTGTATCTTAAGAATATTTATAAGATGAAATAAGGTCATATTCTAAAAAAAAGATTTCTTAAAATAGCTAATTGAATTCCCATAGAATAAAACTGTTTGATAAATAGTTTCAAGTACCAAACTTCATCTTTCTAAGGAAAAAGGTATCAAAACATAATAAATTTTCATTATTGTAAAATCAGGAAAATGTTGTAACATGATTTATGTGTCTGGAATAAAAGAATCAGTAACAGACTGTAGTTACTCATTTTGTATTAATTAAATTCTGACAGCTGAACAAAAGTAAATGATAATACTAACAAGTTCAATAGAGGTGCTATTATATGCGTGATAAGATACATTTGATCTGAGTTGTTGTTTTAAATGCAAGCTTGAGAGAAAACAGGTTCTGTTGATACCGAGAAGTCATTTACTATGATAGAATTTGAAAATTATATTTCATTCGGTTTACCGCTTATTTATTCGTTTAGATCAAAAATGTATTCTTTTATATGAGGACTATACAGCTTTTTGACACAGAAAAAACCTAAAGATAATAATACATGACGAATGTGAAAAACCAGGTATAAAAGATAGTATTCTTTAGTTGAATCTGTATGAATTATGTAGAGATATACAGCGCTGTGTACAATAATTTCATCTTATGAGTGGTTAAATATTAAGTTGGTTTTAAGATAAAGAAATTGCTTATCTTAGACATGTCACAACATTCAGCCATTATATCTTTTTTTATGTTATCCAATACATACAATGAACATGTTTGAAAAGAGCAAACTATTGTTTGTCTGGTGTACTGTATGACATTGTCTCAGATAAATAAATAATTATTGTTTTCCATTTTAGACGATTGACTTTGCTTTTAAAAATTCACTACTGAAATAAACCTAGAATATGTTTGTATAAATCCAGGCTTAATACAGTTTCCTCTGCGCTTAAACGTGCTTAGAGTATTTAAATAAACAAAAATGCATATGCTTAAAATAAGCTTTTTTCCTTGTATCAATTATATTTATAGGCTTGTGTACACTTCACACTACTCTGCCTGCAAATAATCATTTTAAGACAGTTCTTAATGATTTTTAATTAAATATCCTACCATTAGAAAAGGCAGGGTGTAAAATGTAAGCTAACGTGTCGCTGTTAAAATTGCTTTCACAAACAGTTAGGACATAAAGTACGTCATCTAAAAACGATTTATACGACTTGCCATATTTTTTATTACAAAGTTAAACAAAATGTCTACATACTGAAATTCCCTGGAATGTGAAAGAAATTATTGGGCAAACTTCCTTACAGTGTGACTATATTTCAGATAAAATTGGAGGCGTATTAATAGTGATTGTTTGATCCAAAAGAACGGATGATTACCTACAAGAAGTGATATAACTTCTTCATTGTACTCATCGCATGTATGATATTGCACATATTGGCAGAAGTATTTCTTTTGTTTATTTAAGTATTTTCTTTAGTATTCAGACCCACAATGAAACATATATTTAAACGTTTCAGTCATGCAGAGTATTGCTCTAGATAAAAAAATATATAAGATCTCGGCCATAATTTATCTCAGCCTCTTTATTTAAACAAATTAGTTTTCATTTTATGAACAAACTAGGAATAATCTTTTAAAAACAAAAAAATACATTTATTCACACCAAGAATATCATTCATTAATAAAATTAATAATGTTTAAAAAAATGTCCACTGTTTTAATAATTATATAAATGAGAATCACAAAAACAATCTTCTCCTACGACTGATCACAAATAAAAAAGTGAAGTTTTGACAAATGTAAGGATTATTTTAAAAGCAAATTTTTTAAACAGAATAACGCGTTTATCGTTTAATTGCACTTAAAGATGATAGTCAATAAAACCATTATTTCTATCATTATATTGTAATGAATATTGCTCATATCAATCGTAGAAACCATTTATGTTCTAACATGAAAAAGCTATGTTAACAAAACATAATTTTAAGTCTATCAAAACAATATGGTATTTTGAAATGCAATTCTGGCTTAAAAGAAATGTGATGACGTACACTGTTTACTCAATACCTTAGGTATTAAACTGCCAGTGAGTAAGTTTGCATAAATATTTGTTCACCATCTTATTTTCAGACTTGGTAAATTGCTTTGTATTTTTGCTTCTTTAGGCGCTAAGTATGTTCTTTGAAACGTACATTGAAGACAGATATAATTTATTTAATAATTGAATATCCCGCCACTGGATAGAATCAGCTGGTATAATAAAACTTTTCTTTCCATCTTGTAATTGATTTTACAATTTGTTCAGACAACAATTACGTAATATAACAAATGTAAATAAACTGAGGATTGACTCTCCTTTCATGAAAATATCTTCAATCGATTTTGTAGTCTGAAGTACTTCGGGAAAAGGAGACGAATAAATAAGACATAAATGAAAGTTTGACAACAAGATCCTTGAATATGGACATTTGTGTTTCAAAAGACGGTTACTTTATCTGCATGAAATGCTTTTTGAAAAACCAAAACAAAACTTATTTAAATATGTTACATTGAATGCCCCGGTAAAACGGTTAACTTATACAAAGACATTTGTCAGTGTAGTGAAAATCGGCAAGTAGCATAATTAATGTTTCCAAAACAGTGTTAGTTAAATAGCGCAATATTCTTTTAACACTTTGTTATTAGTAAGCTAACATTTATGTATAATTCCACGCAATTAATGTAATTATATGATAATTTTAACTTCTCTTATTTACAAGTTTGGTATGTGGTCTCTGCAAGGGATAATGGGGTGATATTTTCATTGAACATGCTATTGTTAAAAGCTTAAAGGGACTCCACTGAGGTTTTTTGATATGATGGGACTGAAAATATTTTTTCCAGGTAAATGTACCATTTGATGTAGGTTGAGACCACTAATGTTTGTGCAAAATCTAACATCATTCGCGCACTTTTTCCAGAATAATTATTTAAATTATGAAAAATGACCCAAAATGAAAAGCGTTTTTAAAAACGCCTTTCACTCAAATCAGGCTAAGAAAAGCATAAAATACGACTTTTAATTTATTTCAAAGTATATTTCTCAACTATCTCTGCATATATGTCTGTTTAAAGTGCCCCAGCTCATTTATGTTAAAAGATTCAAATGTTATGTGTTTAGGCAAAAACCTCAATGAAGTCCCTTTAATATTATAGAATTATTTTCTAATCGGTAAATGCAGTAATATACCGAACGGAATAGTTCGAATTATAGTTAAATATATATTTAAGTTAAGTGCATGGCATTTATAAAACCGTAACTATTCTTAAATATTATTCACGTGATGGTATGTAAACACTTATATAAAAGGCTGCCAATTTTACATTGATTAATGTACTTTTAAAACCAATATATTTTCAGGACGTTTGCAATAGCTTTTATAAAACTGATTTAGTTTAAGAATGATAAAAGAAACATCTAATCGGAAATTTTGGTTGTCAAATATTTCGATATTGAGTTATCTGCCAATGGATTTGAATTCTTTGCCAATTTTATGGTAATAGCATAGTACGCTGGAACAAGTTCTAAATGTAATTTCATGAAATACCCATCAATCATTAAAATAACTTGTTTCTTGTTTAAAATTTGTGATGACAGACAAATATACTTAGTACCAGTCAATAAGTAATTTTTATTAAAAGTAACTCGTTTGTTTACATTTCTTCGTTAATCACATTATTTTTGCATGTTTTATAAAATAAAGCATAAATAAAAACAAATCAGTACATCATAGACATTATTTGGTAAATTTATTGGTAAAAGCTGTAGTTTGTAGAAAATGACAAAAACTCTAACTGCTTAAAATGTTTTGGTTTATATTTCAGAAATAGCTTTAGCACAGATCTATATCTTCAAAAAATCAGCAAACTATAAACTTATATTATTTTCAACGGCGTTTGAAATTGATTTATAAGTAACAAAGTACGACATAATATTCAATAAACTTATCTGAATATAAGAAGGCTGCTGCCCAGACATTCAGTGGACAAATTTAGTTAAAGTTTTAAAGAAATTAGTATTTGATAAAGCATATTAATGCAAACGATAAGCACAAACATTCATTTGTTTTATTTACTTTAGTCGAAAATAACTTTCAAAGATTTTGTTATATATCTGAGAACATATGTACAACAATAACATTTGCTTTTCGCATAATTAACGTTTGTTCTTGAACCAGATAAAAAAATATGTTTTAGAAATTAATTATTTTGCAGCAGCTGCTATAGGGTTTGTACATTTATCCTCGTCATACGATCCTTAAATCTCTTATCACCTAATTCTGTAATTATTCTTGACATATATAATGGTCTTGGTTTTACTGAAGCTTAAGTAACATCTGAAAATAGATCGGAAACTAATTATACACTTGAGCTTCTAGAATGAAAACAAGCCAATTTATATTTATTTATTATATGCACAACTTTGCTTTCATGTATGTATTAATGCACCAGATACTGTTATTTCCAGGTATGAAAGGTGTATGAACTTATCCAAGTAGGCAAAATAACATCGGATTATTGAAATTAAGCTAGAAGACATTTCAAAAGCTAGTAATTTGATTGTCACTACATGTCGTTCTTATTAATTATGTTGAGACATATTTGTCGTCTCCGTTCTTAATCTATCAGGTATCAAATAAAACATTCATCTATTTCAAAAACAAACAGTATATTAAGATGAATATAAACACACAGGAAAAACGTTTTATCATATATGTTTATTATCTCTTACATTTCTACAATAATTTAACAAATTACTCTAAGCAACAAGCAATTGCATGCAAGCAAAAATGATATTCTGAAAGTATAGATTGCCATTTTTGAAAGATTATCTTTGAAAGGATGAATAATTTAAAAAAAAAACAGTTCACTCATCATCAAGGAATGGCTTTTAAAAAACTTTATTATAGTTTTCATTGTAGTTTATTCTTTAAACATTTTATCAGGGTTTTTGATTGAGCTGGGGAAAAATATACCAAAGCAAGTTGCCTCAAGAAAGCTCTTTACAAAAGTGTATGACGGTTTAGAAGAGATAGAGATGGTAATATATAACCCCCAAGTAATAATATCATGAAACTTACGCATACGGCATCATAATTTTATTTCAGTTCATTTAGGTTTACTAATTGAATGTTTTAATCACTTTTTGGTAAGTTTCATTTCTAGAGTATGGCTGTTATTCAATAAAATACAATCAACAGTTAGTGACAATTATTAACATAATTACATGTATTTTAAATGATATTATTGTCTAATTAAATTGAATTGTTGGTTACTTACATAGCGGATTAGTTAAATTATGTTGATACGTTTGATACCGGTACAGAATTTTTAAAAGTTTCCTTTTACTGTAAGTTGAAATATGTACCTTTATCTCTAATACATGTTTTATGAACGTAAAATTATTGACGTTTGTTGATCCTTACCATGGTAAATGTTGTTGTTTTTTAATGCCCTTTTTCAATCTTGACAAAACTGCCATTACTTCCATGGAGAAACGTCAAGGTATGTATTGATAGATAGGTGACCATTGCAAATCATGATCAAACGACACTGATTTTTCGGCTGATCATGGTTTGGATTGATCACATGAGTAGATTCAGTGGCCACCAAAATATAAAAAGTGAGTGATGTTTTTCTACCTAAACAGTAATAAAAATAATGTATTTTCACATACCGATGATAACACAAGAACTATCTTAATATTGTTTGAGGTCGCTTTACATTGATATTTTCTTCAGTTGAATTGGACAGCATTTAAAATCAAATACTGATAATATTCATTCCTACAGTTTTGTTTCATGTAACAGTGTTTGCCTTTCATCCTTGTGAAGTTAAAGTACGATGATCAACTTAAAAAAAGAAAAAGAAAATGAGTTCTTACAGAACGGCAAAATTGAAAATGTTATAGGCTCAATTTAATTGAACATGTTCATTGACGGTTCTGTAAAATGCAACCTGTCGTCCACGACAAACACCCCCTACCCCCAGTTCCGGATTTAAGTATCTCGTTTTATTTTTGTCCATTTTTTTGCACTCGCTCTAAACATATTTAAAAGATATCTATCAAAGCATTGAAACACTACACTACATGTTATTGTAACTAAAAATATAAATGTAGTATTATTGTTATGTTTCTGTCATTCATTAAATCGTTTTGACATTCCCATGAGACTTGAATAATAACAGATTAAAAAGTTAAAAGATTTCTTTTTACAAGAATTGTTTAACAACGATTTGCATTTCCCGGCGAGTATTTGTTAGGCGTTATTAGCTACTTGTTATTCATTAAATTTGCAATCCATTTTACCATTAGTGTCAGTAATGATTAAGAAAGGAAGAAACATTACACGCGAGTTTCAAAAAATAGTTTTCTGGTGAAGTTAACATGTGCAAACCTTTCCTCAGCTACGATCGTTTACGAATGATTCAAAACATCAAGGAGGTTATGTGGCAAATTAAAGTAGTTCACGCCGTTTACTTGATACCAGCGCAATGGATTACAATCTTGATATGTTGGCGGCAAAAAACTGGTATGACATTGTATAGGATAATGTATAAAAAAGTTTGATTATAGTACATGTATTTTTGGTTTTATCAAAGACGCCGAAACGATGTATTATCAGCTTTAGAACAGTATTGTTGGTACTACGAGACAATGTATTTAACGTCTTAAAACAGTATTGCTATAGACACTGAGACAATATACATGTATTAAAGTTCTAAAAGCAGTGTCGATGGTCTTATCAAAGACGCAAAGACAAGTATTAAAGGTTTAATAATAGTATTGTAGGTCTAACAAATGTACAAATTTCTCCGCAAGTGACCGACTACTTATAGCATGTGAAGTCTAAACTAGCGTTGACAGAATCATAACCGTTATATTCAATGTAGGAGATCACCGGCAACGAAGACCCTGGGATGGCTGAATTGACTTCTTAATTTCTAAGCCGGTGATTTCTTTATTCAGCTAGACGGGTAGCCATTCATGATTACTTATTTGCCTAAAGTGTTTATAGTATTTTGTTCTGCTCTGCATGTGTTCAAAATAGGTCAGATATTTATAAACGGAAGTTTTTGTATAAACCTTGTAATTTTGGAAAGAAAGAAATTATTGCAAGGAGGATACAATTAAGTCAGACCTATATAGTTGTAAAGCAAACCATTAGAATGTCAATCATCAATGTCACTTGTTTTGTTTTTAATTTATAAACTGTTATTTAATTCCCAAAGGATTTTGAATGAAATTCATGATAAGTAATGTTTTCAAATAATATATCAAATACAAGCGTGTCACCGATCTGATATTTCGTGCAATATTAACAATTTTTAAAATCAATTTATGAAATAAATTGTGCCAGTCAAAATTGATAAAAATATATATGCGGAATGTTTCCTGAAAAAGAGTCTATCCAAAGTCCTTCAAGCATCTCTCATGGGGAGACAAAGTGATTACAAATATAAAGTTTGGTATATAAATATGTTTTGAGACGAAAGAGTTATTCTTAATTTCATATAAATACTCGAAAAAATGGACGTTTCTTAAGGTATCGATGAACATATTTTTTGAATATCGTTAAAAATTTAGTTAGGGTTGTCTTTATTTCATAACCAAACCAAAGTATCCTAAATGTTAAAAAATTGGGTGCGTTTGTTCTTTATGTGAAATGCAAATACTTTTCAATTGAAATATAGTATCTTATGTTGTAAATGGTTGTATGAAAACTATCAACACATCAGTGGATGTTTATATTCATTTTTTTTTTGTTGTTGTTGTTGTTGGTAATGCCAAACAGATATATACATTTATATATAAAATTAAACTCTACTTTTTAAAAACTCTAAAGATAATGTTTTAATTATTATTCAGCATAAGTCACATTCCTCCATTGTGTATCGTTCATTATTTTTACATGGTTAAGGTTTTTAGTGTCAGAATCCTCCATAAAACAACAAAGTTGTCTAAAATCAATTAGGTACGTATTACAAATTGACGCTTTTATATTAAACATGCAAATAGAGAATTAAAGAAAATGAATGAAATTCACACAGCACTGATCGACTTATAGTAATACGATTGAATTCATTTTATTCATCAGTTTGATAATTTTAATGGATAAAGGATCTTGTAGTGTTTATCATCCTACTTTGACAGCCAAGATGGAAATGCAAATAAGTGACTTAGACATGAATTGATTAACACTCTTTTAAAACATAAGTGATATTATATAATAAACCTTTATGTGTAACTTACGCAAACCGATTGATATCAAACACACTCACTTTTTTGGAATTATTAAACAAATCGTAAAACGAAGGGAATAAAAGGCAACCTTCTGAAAGAAATTCATTTTATACAGTAAAATTTTTCATACAAGTTACTTTATGTAATGTTATCCTATCCTACATATACTACATGACGTTCTATAAATAGCAAAGAGGAAAACAAGATTTAAAAAAAAAGAAAGATCAAAACGGCAAATTGGAAGGTTACAGGTTTGGTTTGATTTAGCCTGTTTATAACTGGGAGTAGATTTCACGCTTCAAGCACTTGCTTAAGTGGAATTGGACAAGTTAACATGAACAAAGAAACAATTCTTTATCCATAATAATGTAATGGCTCAAATACCCATACATTTAAAAAAGAGTAAGCGTTAAAATTATTATATTATATGATAATCAACCTTATACCAACGTAGACATCACAAGGGCCCTATTTTCGTTCAAACATTTTCAAATTATTATTGAATATTTCCAATTGCGTATTAAATGCGATTACTGAAAAGATAAATCGAAGTAAGGGCTTTCAAATTTGGAATATTAGTAGACGTTAAAGGAATTACCTTCAGTAAAATTACCACTTTTATATTGAACTTTTCATATTTATTACGTTTTGAATAATTTGAAATAGATAAATCTGAACAGAAATGCGTAAATACCTCACACTCCTCTATTTTCTCAGTGAACGCACGTGGTCGATTTTTATGACACGATACGATATTTTGAAAAGCTGGCTTCCATGTTGCTGGCTTGAACAAAGTGTGCACCCACTTAACGCCCTGACACATGTATTAAATATTATATAAAATACTATCTTTTAAAAGACAAGAATCTCTTATTTTAGAAATAGACTTTTGATTACTTTTTGCTACAACTATCATGTTTATTTTTGATAATTTACCATGTATAATAAATATAGGGTGCATGTTCTACCTGGTAACAAAAAGGAACTTGCCTATCAAATATCTTTACTTTTACCAAGCATTATAATACTAATATAATGATATGTATTTCATTCACAAAAAAGATACAAAAGAATTAACACATTGCATTTCCTAACATGTAGTTTTGCAGCAATGATATTTCCCTACTCTCCCCTTTCTGTAGGCCGTATTATACCTCATTAAAGACATGATTTAACGGACAAATAATCTGTTTCAGCGCAATGTTAGAATTCCTTTGAGAATATCGAGTAACAAATCAGAAACGATTTCTTTTAAGATAAAATTTTTAGAGGATAATTGTTCGTTTGTGTGTAAGATGAAATTTTATTTCATAAAGTGGGCTTTTAAAACAGTATTCTCACTAGTGGTAGCCACTCGTGAGAATGCTGTTTTTAAAGTTCACGAGATGAAATAAAATCACATCTTACACAACAAACAAACACATTTTCTTTTTGTTTTATGCTTAAAAACAAGTTAAAAAAATCCCTAATATTAACTTTAATATTAAAATCTGTTTTCCACAATGAGAGCCTCATTTAGTCAAATTAAATACAAAAAGTCTTGGGCTGAAAAATAAGTTTGACGACCAACGTTAAACGGCGGTGATATTATTAATTTTATCCAAAAAAAAATATGAATGATCGCTAGTTTTAATACTGTATTCCTAGAAAAGATTTCGCGCATTTTAAGTTAGCGGTTTTCGCGGTAGGCATGATTCCGCGAATCTTTATAGCCGCGAATATGTCACTTATAACAAATCCGCGAACATTTCTAGCTTCAGCCAAATATAACATAAAAAGTGCAGAAAATTTATTATAATCTACTTACACAAAAAAAACATATAAACACAGGTGCTATAGAAATGTGTAAAGAATAATTTATGTATGTTATTGATACTAGTTTGCACGCTGAAAAACAAAATATCAATTATTAGTAATTATCATGCTTATTGACGTTATTTGCTAGTCACAGAGTTGACAAACGCATTTACAGTTTGCGAACATTGAATGACTTGGATTTTATTTGCTTGGAGTAGGTGTAATCCTTTGTTAAAAGTACAAAAGCGATAAAGTGCTACATTGATAAACAGCTGTTATGTTGTTATAATGAAAGCGATGTACAGTCCGATAATGTGTAAAAAAAAAGTATCGACATTGTGAAGATAAAGTCAGTTAGGAGTCAATGAGAATAAAAGCTAACGGGTCTGAGTAAATCTTACTTAATAACATAATGAAAAAGGTAAGGAAATATGAAAGTGTTCACGGAACAACCGTCCTTGTTCAACTAGTCCTTACATGAAAAAGAATCGATTAAGTTGCGCTTTAGGCGCGACTTGTCAAAAAAATAAAATAATTAAAAGCACCCAACAGGCAAGGTCATGCATCAAAAACGTAGCCTCTAAAAGCTGTAATTTAGACCGTAGCGACTTAACATTCGCGGAATTCGCGGTTACTACATATCCGCGAAAGTTTGTCTCCGCGAAAATGCCGACGTTGTGAAAAACGCGAAATATTGTATCCGCGAACATTTCTAGGAATACAGTAATAAAAACTTACAATTCTATTAGGAGAAAAGGTCCAACCATTCATCCATATTTCTGTTACTTTCTGCGAATTATATTAGACCTGGCTTTGTTAAATGTAACCGGCCGCCATTTTTTAAAAGTTGTGTATTTCACGGGAGGAAAATAATTGTGTTTGATTCAGAGGGATATCATTTGGATTTGTTAGTCATACACCTTTTACAAGAAAGAAAACTTATTTAAGGATTGTAACAGACAATAAATAAGTGTTGACAGGCGTGTATAATATAATATTCACGGATAAATCAGTAATCTACTGAAAAGCATGAAATAATATGCATTCATTAAAATAAAATAATAAAGCACATTTCTAACGAATCATATACAATATAAATGACATGTCATTACTCAATTCCCCTCAATTGTTTTTGAAATAACTATGTTGTTTCGTTTTTCTATATGTCGTAAACAACTAATTTGTTCTTTCCAAATCAACAGCTGTTAAAATACAATATCACAATGTATCACCATACATAACCATATATACAATGCTAGTCTTACAAATGAAAACATAACACTTTTTCATATTTAGCATTTCAATACAATCTGAAAATAGTTTATAACAGTAAGAAGTATCCTACTTATTGAAGGTTTCTTCCACTGGCATACATGTAATAGATAATTAGGTATAATAAGGTAATTAACTTCATAATAGCCCGTTTATATATCGGTATATAAGTTAGATAATTCATTTAACTCCTCTTGCTCGAACTAAGCTTATAAAAAATATAGGAACATATATATAAGCCTACAAATTTATTTTCAAAAGCATGCATCAGATAATGGTTATCGTAATATATCGCATTACTAATGAACTCAGCTATAATATTCAAGTTCTTTAAATTTCGGGATTTAAAAGCGCTATGTTCTTCATAACATCACGTGAATATGAATGATTGACAATTTAATCATGTTTCATGGAATCTTAAATTATTGGTACTACAACAACAAACATCCGATGCTTTAGCATGAATAGGCTATAACAATATAGACATCTTGGCGCGTTTTTCAGGCAACAAGTTTTTTTCTTTATGTCCGAAAATTATTTCTGTCAAATATTCTTAACATAGAAATACTATAAGTGATTGATAGATTACGTCAATGTGGCTATTTCTTAGATTAGAGTGATCTCTGTCCCGAATGATCTTTTTGAAAATTTCCATGAAAACAGACTTTAAAACATTTCCATAAATTTCCAAAACAGAATCACAATTTACTTACTGAATACCATTATGATTCATAATTTACTTACTGAATACCATTATAATTTACAATTTACTTACTAAATACAATTATGCTTAAAAAATTGAATGAAAGAGTAGAAGTTGATTCTTATACGTTAAAAGAGTATAGTATTGCTTGTAATGTTTGATCTTATAGTTGTCTTTAGAAATGAAGATATTAAATATGAGAAAAATATATGGGAAAAATAAGAAATAAAAGTGACAATCAAAATGAGAGAGCAACATAAACGGCACACACCTGCCTCCATATACACAATTACCATTCACACATACACATAAACAATTGCTTTAAGTGGTGCATACTACAATAATTGGAAACAGAAGAAGGAATTTGTTACGCATGCTAGGAAAGTAATGATAATCTTAGGATTACATTCACCATAATACAGCCACGGCTGTCTATTATCTTGGTTAATTATCTGTTACGCACAAACAACTCTCTTGCATACTCTGTCAAAACATGTTACACACAGTTGTTCTACATTGAAATATTCTTGACATGTTTATATTTTATTTGTCAGAGATAAATTGGTACAGGGGAGACATATATAGTTTATGAGACATATTTATACATATTTCTTCGCTAACATTCGGTCTGTAGGTTTAGGCTTTTCAATACTGTAACTTTAAAATTAATATATTCTTTAGCAAAATATATTTCAGTTTCTACGTTGATTATTAAGTTTTCATCAAAAGTTATTTTAGTTTGTTTGTAAAGAAAGCCTAAATGTTATATGGACAATCCATTAACAGACGTTATGGAATTAAACAAATAAAAGAATGACATACCAAGAGCAAAATCACAAAACGGCAACTTTGGTCTATGTACATAATCTTTACATGTTCATGATATAAAATAATAATACATTTGTGATCCCTCATAGATATGTTACATAAGTTTAATGCGATAATGACCGCAGTACGGTTCGAACTAACTTTCCCATTTGTATGAAGTAGATATATTAACCGCCATGCCCACTCTATGAGGTTCTTTTCAGTAGTTGATTTATTTTTTGAACATAAAGATTTATCTTATTTTTACAGAATGATCAAATGATAACAACACTTCATCTTTGAAAATTGCTTAAATATGATATTTACAATTCTCGATTTGTTTTAATTAAGTAATTATAAACATATTTTATTGCATCAAATACATATCAAATATTATACAAATGATAATTATAATAAAAAGCAAAAGGGTTGGATAGCAAGTTCTAGCAACATTAGAAAAATGTCCAATTTCGCTTCTTTCTCAAATAAGAATTAGATCCTGATATACATCCAGAATTTAGTAAGGTTAAGATTAAAAGATTAATTTAATAATATTAAGCAATTCTTTTCGAAAATTTGAATTTAGTTTAGTTCTGCCTAGATAAACCAGTTGCTTTAATTAAAAAAATGTAATGACCGCACTTATAATTTGAGAAATAAAAAGACTGGCTAGTGGTCATAGTGATTTTTTTCTTAGGATTTCGTATCAACACTAGAACAAAAGATCGGATTTAGGGGTGATCACTGATATTATAGTGTATGAATTTTTGCACTGAAACCAAACAAATGCCCTATTTTACAATTGTTTTTACTTACAGTAATCCTAAGACCTCCTGTATAATTTGCGGCATAGAGGTATCATTATATTCATAACATAAACGGCTGTACACTGTAGTGATTACTATTTGATATTCGCCTGTCGGCAAAAAAATGTTATCCTTAACCCGTTTTGTTTTATAAATTTTCAAGCAAAACAATATATAAAGTTGCTGTACTTGCGACCTGTTAAAACTTTAAACAAGTATACATGTTTGTATGAGCAAAATACTGCTTTGATTTTTTACTAAGATGTTTGTAAAATTATAGCGAACTTTAAAAGTGTCTCTTCTCTCTATGTGACGGCAGAATGGTGAGTTTTAACATTGTTTTAAATTTAACGTCTTGAAAAAGCTTACTTTTTGTGAGACATATTCCATATTAAATGATACTAAACACAAACAAGTATCCATTCTTTATTTGTGGAATGACATCCGTGTTATTCTAGTAGCATGTTTAATATAAAGGTGTATTTTTTATATGTACAAACCATTATATTGCGTTTCGTTAAATTCAAAATAGTTTTGTTTTTAAATTAATGAGAAGTTATTTTGTTTACTGTATTGAAAGATAAAAAATAATCTTTTTTATGAATATAATCCTCCTTCCTACGTTCATACAGTCACCATTATTTGTTTTATTGACGCCATTCTCCTAACCCTTATATGACACACTTCAACATCTTTTTTCTAAGAAAAGAAGGTGCAGTTATTCTGAAGAAAATACTGCCCACGTGAATAATCATATACGTCTCGAAATAATCTTAAAAGTCACATTAAGTCTCATCTTGAAGTACATATTTCTACAAGATTTAGACAAAAAGGGGCATATTTTGTACAATTACGTACATGTACTACTGAAACAACACGCTTGACTATAGCGTGACTTAAAAGGTTGCCTTGGTTATAATCCAAATACATTTTTAGAGGATACATGTTGGTAAATTTGTCCCAAAGGCATATCAATAGTACACTTGATTTGTTGTCTAATACTAATTGTTATGTTTGGTTTTAGGTCGCACCAACACAATTTAAAAAAGCATTCTTTGTATTCATGTCTTGGAAATCGAAATCACCTTTATAATGCATGTTGAAAAAATGGTGAAAAATAAATCTTTGTTAGCATAACCTAAATAAATATTCAAATATTTCTTTGCAACAAACAAATTAGTACTCTTAAAAAACGTTTTGCAGAGCCTGCATCAAACAAAGCTTTTGATGTATTTGCGTAATTATTTGATTAAATAAAAACTTTTTGGTAAATTTCATAAATCAAACTATTATATATGACTCGTAGGTGTATAGTTTTATACTTTATATTTCACGTAGATATTTGTAAACATATGTATAACTAAGATAATAACGTAATTTAATCAAACCAGGATGACATTTGTACCATTTTGAAATGATATAGCTCAAATTGTAAATGTAGGCCTATTCTTAAATGTTTTTTTTTAACATTTCTTAAAATACACTGATCACTGCAAAGGGTATGTTAAACAATCTGAAAAGAGACAAAAGCCTGTTACAAGGGTAATTAAATAAAATACGCGACTTGGTATAAAAAAGAGAAATAACAAAAACGTTCAATAAGACTCAAACCACTTAGAACCTGTTTCAGCAGAATCTGTAAGTAATCATTTGAATTAGACAAATATGTACATGAGTCTACGAAAGACACTGTATTAAACCAGATTTACTTTTGTTTTAAGAATAGAGAGAACAAACATAATTATTTAGATAAATGCAAAATGTTGTTACTGTTTAAAATGCACTTTCGAAATATGAAATCTTTAGAGGATTGATCATTTTGAAAGCAAAAACAGACAGCGACATTTCTTTTGTAATATCTTATCTCTCAACATGACACTTTAAAGGATAGGCTAGGTTCCAGTCATACCTTTTGTTCAAGAAGATTATTGTTATTAAGATAGCTATCGTACCCATTGTTATACCGGAAGGAATACCTGAGTTGCTGTCATGCATTCAAGGCAGATTGTATAACCTTGATAGTGGATACCAATGCAACGTTTTGCTAGCATTGTTATATTATACAATAAATCTTTATATATATTTTTAACATCTGACGTTATTCGGTGGAAGATAAAATCCTGATTGATTCTATTGAATATATATATAAAAATAATATATATATATATACATGTATATATATGTGGTGAAATATGTAAGACATTTGATTATATAAATCTAACGAAATAAATTAATTAGAATTAATCTGTACACTAAGATAGGATTTTATTCTCTTTATACAGGAAGAATATATCAAAATGATAAATATTAACACTATCATACATACTTGTTTATTTGCCATATGACCATGTTTAATTTTATAAAATTATAAATTGTTAAGTTCTGTTAAGCCATCTCAGCTGATCAGTGCGTATGAATTAACAAAACAGCGAAATTGTCACAGCTGTTTCAACAAGGCAACTGCATTTAAACACTATGGCTTCTACAGTTATTAGATGTGATAATTCTGATGTCATCAACGTAAAACCATCAATTATCGAACAACTAATAATATAGCATTTAAAAACTTTTGGCTAAAGTAAAAAAATATCCAAGAAAAGAAAATACAGGTTCGGTTTTACCAAGCCTTCATTATTTTGACCTTCAATAGTTGCCATCTCCTGTCCATCCACATATTTCATTTTGCATTATTGTCCTGTGTTTGCAATGTTTTTACCATTTTTAAGAATATTACTTCTTATACATTTTCTTTCTAATCATTTTATGGTCTGTTTTTAACATTGTATCTGTATAGTGGTAACATGATGTTTCATTGTGTCATCTTTATCTGAAGAAATGACTTGCCTGTTTGCAAATCAACGCATTTCTTGATACATTTTATCATAATATATCAACAATATATTAACAATTACTAAATATTAAAGTTGATAAAAAACTTAATTGTCGTTGGTAAAAGTAATTTATGTTGAACTGTAGTAATTTAAAAGTAGGAAACATCTACTAGTATTAAAAGAAACGGTATTCGATCCACGAGGATTTATATCAATTCATAATTGTACGTATTTTCCTTAAATGACCGTTTCTGTAATTATGTGTTATCTAAAAGAAGACGCCGATTGCACAATTACCTTTCTAAGATTTGGTATTTTGAATAAGTTATTAGTTTTTTTTAAATATAGTTTTGTAATTATAAAACGAATAAATTATTTCAATATTTTGAAAAGAAAGACATTAATATTCATTTGAGAATCAGACAATATGAAACAATTTTATTCGCAGAATGGTATTTTATCTTACAAAATGATAAATAATATTAATTGCAATATTATACAAAATACCAACAAAATTCGAAACACTTGGAAGAATTAATAAAGATGTTCACGCAGAGACAAAGGCATGAAAAATCTAATCAAATCTAATTGTAGTTTCAAAAATGATATTACTTGTTCTCTATTTCATGATAAATCATACAAGTTTGACCATGATCACGAGGATAAAAAAATACCTTTTTGGTAAGGGGGTATCTCATACATTGTAAGTTTCTTGCTAGAAGTCATTGACAGTTCGACGATTCCGATACAATAAATGTTAACTGACCCATTAACATTGCAATAGAGTTCTACAAAATATAGAAGTAATGACCCGTTTTGATTTGATAATAAATACAAAGCCGAATCGTTTGTATTAATATCATCAAAATCATGGTTTCACTATTATCCAATATTGTTTTACTCATTTATGTAATAAGCATAAATACAATCAATCACGAGGTGTACCATTTTAACACTTTTCGCACTTTTCGTAGTCTTTATGACAAAAGAAGCACTTGAGTATAAATATAATGGCTCAAATTGAATTTTTATTTTCAGGGAGTTAAGGTAATGCTTTTTATACACACGACTAATTGGCATATATTTTGTAATTTATTTAAGGAAACATTCTTTTTCTAACGGAAGGGTCTTTAAATAAATCGTTTTCGGTTAGATTAACATTAATTTACTTACGAGTATCGCTCTTTAAATTTCACTAACAGTATGATAATTTCCCTATAATTTGTATGAAACATCCTAAGTCAATACTAAATAATAAACAGAACTATTGATATTTTGAATCTGTAATGAAAAAGATATAAAGATGTGACTTGTTTAATAAACAAAAACAATTTTAATGCAATGTCCTAATTTTATGCAAATGTTTCTCATGAAGATTTTGGTATTTCTCTTTTACGGTACGAAAAATTTAATCTTTTGTTTAACATTCATTATTTGATTTCTTTCTACAGACAACATCAACTATGGAAATTAAAACATATACAACTTCCTCAGAAAACCATCAGAAAACAAATAATACTTAATTAAACTTGTGATTATAAAATAACAACTTTAAATTTAGAAAGTATTGTGTTTCTTAATTCAATTAGGCATGTTTTTATATTATTATAATTGTTGTTGTTCAACATAAAAGATGCCTGATTTCCAAGGTATCAAAGTATGGTAATATAAAATACTTTTTCAAAACAGTTAAAAAATTTCAACGCTTGCAGTTTCATTGCATTGTGATATTTTACATCATATTGACGTATCAGACTTTATTATGACGCTATTTAAACCCAGTGAATTCATATTCTATACATTATTACTCAATCAAGTTGAAAGAAATGTATAGAAAATTCGAAAACACGTTTCAACACAAAGGGAATGATATTTCAGAAGTTTGTAAAGAATATTATTTCCTGGTTTTGCAAAAAAAAACATGTTTTTATAGTTAACTTGATCTTTCAGCAATATAAATGTAACAACCTTTAATTTCATACAAAGTTGTTATCAAACATATATTTAATGTATAAATATTGTAATGTTTTTTCTATAACTTATATTACTAATTACTTAATTTGTTCATCTCTTGTGCATTTTGAGCAAATTTGACAAAAAATAAGAAAACTACTCAAGAATAATGAAACTACTCAGATTTATCACAAACGTTAATAGGATAACGTAACAGAAGGAGTTTTTCTCTGTTATTATGACCCTTGGCTAATTTAATTTGTTTTTGTTCTTGCATGTAAGAATGTGTTTTATAGTTAAAGAAATTGTACACTTTATAAGATATTTTATATCTCTGAGTTTTAGGGAGCATTATACTGTTCAGCCTCGAGGAAAGAAAATGTAATTAACGCCGACAATAAGATTGACAAACAATATTTCATCCTTGTAGAATATTGAGGTTTTAGTAGTATATTAGTCGAGTGTTTTTTTTAGACGAGATGAAGTCAAGTATATCTTAGGCTAGTATTAAGTTATATGGACTTTTTATAGGTTATGTATCGTGAATTTGTTAACAAACGTGATACCTTATTCGCAAATAAATTATATGTTTCATTTGCATATCCACAGTATATAAACAAGTCTACTTCCTGTTATCACAAGTAAGGTACAAGTTAAAATGTATAGGTTTCCAACTAATGTGCAGTGATCGGAGTTAACATGTGCTTTTACTCAGAAGACAGGGTACACATTTAAGATTTCGAGACGTTTCGGCCCCAAGACGTATCAGCTCCAGACGTTTCGGCCCTTTACCAAATCGGCGCCAGAATAAGTACTGTATTTTAAACCGGTATTTTAATAGCATTTCAATAAATAAATGAATCAATTGATAAACATATTTAATCATTTGTTATAACAACTAGGTTATAATAGTAGGGAAGGAATAGAAGGGGGAAAGTAATCAATACAAACAGAACAGAACATAAACTTTATTTGAAAAAATATGACCTACCTGACCTAATCCTGTTATCCCCTAGTGGGGCAAAGGGCATCCACATCAGCTCTCCATCTGGGTCGGTTCAAAGCTGCTCTTTTTCCTTCTGCCCAGGTGATATTGCAGCTTTTCAACTCAGCTTCTATTGTTCGTCTCCAGGTGGTTGTTGGTCTACCTCTTCTTCTTTTACCTTGAGGATTCCAGTCCAAAGCTTGCCTAGTGATGTTGTGTTGGGGTCGCCTCAGAATGTGTCCTATCCAATGCCATTTACGTTTCTTGATGATGCTTGAAATAGATGACTGGCCTGTTTTATTCCACAGTTCTGAATTGCTGATCTTGTTTGGCCATCTGATTTGTAGGATCTGTCGGAGGCATTGTTGATGAATACCTGCAGGTCGTGTTCGTTTTTCTTGGTTTGCTTCCAGGTTTCTGATCCATACAAAAGAACTGATTGGACATTGGTCTCAAAGATTCTCAGTTTGGTCTTTTGTCTGATGTTCTTGTTTTTCCATAACGGTCTGAGGGTCACAAAGGCACGCCTGGCTTTCCCAAGTCTCGATTTGATATCATTGTCAGCTCCTCCATTCTTAGAAACGATACTTCCCAGATATGTAAACTGGTTGACGTCTTCGATGGATTGATTGTCTATCTGATGGCAGAATTGTTCTGGGTATTTATTCTTAAAGACTTGGTTTTAGAGGTGTTGATCTCCAGGCCTGTAGATTTTGCTGTTGTGTACGATGTTTTCAGTTGGATCTGCTAGAATTTGTGGGATAGTAGACTCAAATCATCTGCAAAGTCTAGATCTTCAAGCTTGGCAGTGAGTGACCATTGGGTGCATCTTGGTGGTGTCATGGAGATTCTCATAATCCAGTCGATGACAACCGAGAAGATAAGAGGTGACAGTAAACAACCCTGGCGTACTCCTGTGTGTACACTGAAGGATCGTGAAAGTGTGGAGTTGTGAATGACCTGTAAAAATATAATACACAAATAAACAATTTTTTACAACATATATAGATAATATTTTATTAATACAAACAGAACAGAACATAAACTTTATTTGAAAAAATATAATACACCAACAAACAATCATTTACACCATATATAGATAATATTTTATTTGAACGATTAAGAAGCAAGACATAAAACAATACATGAGACTGACATTAAATTATCATCAACAACTACATTTTTGTATTTAACAGTGACGAGTTTGATGGATACAAAAATACAGGTACAGAACAGTTCAACAATTTTACTTGAAACAAAACAAATTTGTGAACAGACACTTTTAAAAATACCAATTTTACAATTAAACAACTTTACTTAAAAACTTGTGTGAAGAGACATTTTTATAAATAACATTTTTACAATAAAAGTGACAAAACAACACAGGACAGTTAAAAGATTTACACTAGATATATACAAAACGAAAACAATAACAAATGAACTAGAACGAATGGTAGTCTTAGTCTTAGTAAAGACACTCTCAAGGAGGAATATAATGTTTTCCAAACTATAGTAGTGTCGATAACTTTCGTTTTCAATACATGAGCACACGACACAGTAACATACTTATATCCCTTACATGTATACTTTAGCAACTTCCTTGAGGAACTCTGACGTAATCAACTCCCGAGAGTCATAGGCGTCCCAAAGCTTCTCTAGCTTTTCATGCAGCCTTCGATACTTAGGACGTCTGGTAATAAGTAAGTGTTCATGGTCTTGTTGTGCTTGAATGGATACAAGTTCACTTTCCGCGTAAAGAAGAGGAATTAGAACATACATCTGGACATTTCCCCTACCGGCCTTTCCATTAATTCTACGGTGGTAGCCTGTAACAATTCAAAATAATTGTATAATCACGTACATGATAATAACAATTAATTTAATCCTTTATGTTATAGTTGATTTATTGAATTGTTTTTATGTTTATCTTTTTTGCTAATCAAAATATATTCACATGTTTTATAGCCGTAAATAAGGACGCGCTGCATATGTTGATTAAAGTGAACAGTGTTTTTTTTTTTGTTGTCTGTTTTTGTTGTAGTTGTTTTTTTTTCTTTTTCTTTCAATGTGTATTGATCGTTATAATTTTACAGTATATTCATATTATCGTATTTAATAAAATCAATGTAACAAAATTTTGCTCAAAATCAAGTTATTTATCATTAAATCAAAGCATTCTCGCCTTCTACATCATTATTGGTGCGCACACTCTGTCTATAGACGCACCACTGCCTCAAAGACCAAACAGAGTTCCCCAGCCATTGGCTCTCGATGTATTCAACAAGTTTTTTAAGTTCGGTCGTGGAAGCTAAGGTCTTCAGCTTATTGAAGGCTTTCTCGATATGTTCAGCTGGCAGGAAGGGTAATGCCAGTCATCTCTTAATATACCAGTGTATAGCCTGTCATCTCTCGTATGTCTACTTAAGCCCAATGTTTCCTATTTTCCGCATGACTGCCTGCGACCAGTGAAAGATATATCCTTTTATGGAAACGTTTGGGAAAACGTCGTTGACGGCCTGCCACATTGCTGTAAAGTGAAAATTAGTATAAATGCACTAGAAATAAATACATTGGACAGATTATTACATTCGTTTTAAATAGATCAACATGTACGTTTCAATTTGCCGGAACTCGGTTTCGTTTCACATAATAGATAAATACAGAATCCCTAAAGAAAGCCCAACACGGCAAAATCAAAATTGAAAATGTTGCAGGCTCGGTTTGATTGAGCCTGTTCATGGACGGTACTGGAAAGTGCAAGTTACCGTCCACGCCCCCTAGCACCGGCTTAAGCAGAATTCAACATTTAAACGTGAAACAGTAAAATTTTGAATTTAGAAACATCCGCAGATGTGTTCATACGGCGGTTATCATGGAACCTTCAATGTGACACTATCGTGCCATTCCATGAAAAGCGGCGTATGGTCCCCAAGTAATAAAAAGCGTGTGCCCTAAACGAGAAAACAATGGGCGGAACTAAATAAAATGGAATTTTGAAAGGGGATCAGAGGTTATGAAGCCTGCGTATCACAGATAAGACGTCAAAAGACAAATTTAAAAAGCAGGCAACATATCCTAAGGGTGATTCAACATTATTCAAGTAGGAATATTGGAACCACCCAACTAGAAAATGCCGAAAAGTTGAAACTAAAAATACCACAAGCACAACAATAATGTCGTGCTGAACGATCTTCAAGGATCGGAAATGTAACATCATTGATTAAATGTACGGGGAGACTTTTTACAGCCGCCACACGGCACAAATAACACGGATGTGATCATTAAATAGATAAATACAGAATCCCTAAAGAAAGCCCAACACGGCAAAATTGAAAATGTTGCAGGCTCGGTTTGATTGAGCCTGTTCATGGACGGTACTGGAAAGTGCAAGTTACCGTCCACGCCCCCTAGCACCGGCTTAAGCAGAATTCAACATTTAAACGTGAAACGGTAAAATTTTGAATTTAGAAACATCCGCAGATGTGTTCATACGGCGGTTATCATGGAACCTTCAATGTGACACTATCGTGCCATTCCATGAAAAGCGGCGTATGGTCCCCAAGTAATAAAAAGCGTGTGCCCTAAACGAGAAAACAATGGGCGGAACTAAATAAAATGGAATTTTGAAAGGGGATCAGAGGTTATGAAGCCTGCGTATCACAGATAAGACGTCAAAAGACAAATTTAAAAAGCAGGCAACATATCCTAAGGGTGATTCAACATTATTCAAGTAGGAACATTGGAACCACCCAACTAGAAAATGCCGAAAAGTTGAAACTAAAAATACCACAAGCACAACAATAATGTCGTGCTGAACGATCTTCAAGGATCGGAAATGTAACATCATTGATTAAATGTACGGGGAGACTTTTTACAGCCGCCACACGGCACAAATAACACGGATGTGATCATTAAATAGATAAATACAGAATCCCTAAAGAAAGCCCAACACGGCAAAATTGAAAATGTTGCAGGCTCGGTTTGATTGAGCCTGTTCATGGACGGTACTGGAAAGTGCAAGTTACCGTCCACGCCCCCTAGCACCGGCTTAAGCAGAATTCAACATTTAAACGTGAAACAGTAAAATTTTGAATTTAGAAACATCCGCAGATGTGTTCATACGGCGGTTATCATGGAACCTTCAATGTGACACTATCGTGCCATTCCATGAAAAGCGGCGTATGGTCCCCAAGTAATAAAAAGCGTGTGCCCTAAACGAGAAAACAATGGGCGGAACTAAATAAAATGGAATTTTGAAAGGGGATCAGAGGTTATGAAGCCTGCGTATCACAGATAAGACGTCAAAAGACAAATTTAAAAAGCCTAAAAACTAGGGTATGTCGTGTCAGATAGAAATAGTACAATACAGTGCTAATTTAAATATCAATAATGTTTTATATAATAAAGTTTTTTTTCAAGGATTACGATTTCTAATATTAATTTACAACAAGAGCTGTCGGTAGAACAGCAACGCTCGACTATTCTTAGTGCTTGATAGTAAATAAAATGCTTGATACAGTTACCTCCTCCTGTTTACAGGTTGGGGTCATGATGGTGAACAAGTGTGCAAAGTTTCAAAGCCATATGTCAATGGACTTTGAAAATATTTGAACTATTACAAAAACTTTAACGTAAATTCTAAGTCGAAAAAGGGGCATAATTCTGTCAAAATGCTTGATAGAGTTACCTCCTCCTGTTTACAGGTTGGGGTCATGATGTTGAACAAGTGTGCAAAGTTTCAAAGCCATATGTCAATGGACTTTGAAAATATTTGAACTATTACAAAAACTTTAACGTAAATTCTAAGTCGAAAAAGGGGCATAATTCTGTCAAAATGCTTGATAGAGTTACCTCCTCCTGTCTACAGGTTGGGGTCATGATGGTGAACAAGTGTGCAAAGTTTCAAAGCCATATGTCTATGGACTTTGAAAATATTTGAACTATTACAAAAACTTTAACATAAGTGGTTACGCCGACGCTCGGGTGACTGCAATAGCTCTACTTATTCTTATCGAATAGTCGAGCTAAAAATCATATTAATTTATGTAATGAATTTGTGTATTCACAAGTATTCGCTTCCCTACCTGTTTCAAAGTCAATTACAAAGCCTTGAACATCGCATTCACTACCAAGAATATCTAAAACCTTATCTAAAACAGCTTTGTAATCCTCAGTACGTCTACGGGTCATGAGGGCAAACATTTTGACACTTTTTTATTAAAAGATGTCCCATATTTAATGTGCTGTATTGTAATTCAATGTAGAATTCTTTTTATTGACATACTTTGTATTATAACATATCAGAAATCAAATACCTCGTTTGGTCCAGGTTCACTTGGTTTGGTCTTCGCTCTGGCGCGGTTAATTACTCTAGCAAATGATGTTGTGTTGACCAAATTGAAGCTCGTTTGGTCCAGGTTCACTTGGTTTAGTCTTCGCTCTGGTGCGGTTAATAACTCTAGAAAATGATGCTGTGTTGACCAAATTGAAGCTCGTTTGGTCCATGTTCACTTGGTTTGGTCTTCGCTCTGGCGCGGTTAATAACTCTAGCAAATGCTGTTGTGTTGACCGAATTGAAATCTTGACCACTGAAAGTTCTTGGTAACTCCAGGTCAACTACCTTTGTGGCGGAAGTGAACATGTTCTCTTTGCCAGCTTGTTTGACCTATGTGAAAAGATCGTGTTAAAAATGTTTCAAGACAATTTAACTAACGAAAATGTACTTAGTAAAGATATTAATATTCAAGAAGTGCTGTTTGTAATGTGTGTTCGTTTCACAATATTTTCCTTTGATATACATTTTTGATTTTATATTTAATTTATATCTATAATATAAATGAAAACAAAAATCATTCCATCTGCGCATTACTAATATAACTTTTTTAGCATTCACTTGGTACTTACATTTTTCCGTAATTTAACTTTCTTCGTTAGGCTGCTGTCAAATGGGTGACAATGTTCAAATTTCCCCGATATAAATAGTTGGTCCCTCTGGGAGACTGTGGCTTTGCACGTCATATTCTTATTCCATAAGGAACATCTCCACAGTATTGTCCTTCGACATTCTTGATCTTTCATACTCTGCTTACAAAATGATAATGAATTATTACGGAAACAAAAGGCGTGATTATATCGAGGTACAGTTATAGTGATTGAGTATTTTGTATGTAACTCAAAATATTACTTTGTTTACATTTTGCTAATTTAATCGCAAATTATAACACAATTAGCGCTAACATGCTTAAATGTTATATGTTCAGACAAAATAAAACTCATTTGTATGTTATATGTTTATGTCGAACGGGTCTAAATTTTCTAAGGAATAATTGTAATTAACTTTCTTAATCTAGAAGTTTTAGTGGTTTGTTTTATAAATTAAGGTTTAACCTGCCTTTATTGTTTGTTACACCTCTAAAAACATTAACGTATATCTAAATGGTTCAAGAGATCAAAAGATAATAAATAACTATTTAAAGAATTTAAGTGTTATAATTTTTTAATTGTAATTAAATTGTTGTTAATCAATAAAGCAATATACTATTGTAGGCGGAAAAGGGCCGAAACGTCCAGGGGCCGATTTTTCCACTGGGGCCGATTTGGTTTGGGGCGGAAACGTCCTGTTTGCCACCTTGAATTATATAGACTCATAAGACATGGTGCAGTGATTTTAGTTCAGTGTAGTTATATTTTCTGGTCCTTCGGGATCATTGATGCCAACACTATAAAGTGTTGAGAATTGAGTACCGCTCAAGCCGGTGCTAGGGGGCGTGAGGGATGTTGCACTTATTCAGTATCCCTCATGTACAGACTCAATCAAACCGAGTCTGCAATTCTTATGTTATTTTGTTGTGATTAATGCTTCCGAGGGATCACTTTGTTTCCAGAATTTTGTTTATATACTGTGATATCGCTGTGAACAAGAACTATGTTTTAGTTAATTGTCTGCGTTCATTGAACGCCGCCTTTCCTTGTTGATCTTGTTTTTCATATTTTATATTTTGGGAACAGGACATATTTGAATAATTCGCAAACTGACAAGACAATAGAAATATGAAAAGAGCAGGCAGGTTTTAAAACGTGCATTTGTTCATGAGTTAATCGCTTGGATACACATTTACTAAATAATATAGGTTGAGAATTGAGACATATAATCGGCCGGTGAAGATGTCCTGAATTTTAAAATTATTACACCTACAAGCTGTTATCATTTACTTCCTAAATAGTTCATTAGATACAACTTAATATTTAGTATTTTCAAAATATTAGTTGAAAACGAATTAAAGCTTTATCTACTAACTATACCCAACTATATACTTATTTCAAAAAGTTTATGAAGAGAAAAAAATCCAAGTTTTGTATCCTGAATGTTGACATTTAAACATGTCTAAAGTATAAATATTTTTATGTCAGTCGATGATTTTCGTCGTTTAAAATTAATAGTATGCAATATTGATCTTTTCACTTTTTTCAAAATGTTTATATCATATATACTTTCAAATAGATGTACAAAAGACATCATTTTTAACAGCATATGCGAGGGATGATCCTGAAATTCTCGGACATAAGCCATAAATTCAACAATACTCTTTGAAAGGTCATATATGTATAACAAACATAATATTAATGCTTGTATATAAGTATTAGAAGGTCTATAATACAATAAATAATTATGTCAATATTATCTAGTAACATACGTGACAAAATAAAAGAAATATATTTGGATGAGATTGGTAAATTTAAGATACAAGATCCGATAATACATATCTGAATATAGCAGATTATAAACTGTTCTTGAATAAGATACTAATTTTCATCATAGAAGTATTCTTACTAAATCACATAAAATAGAGAGAAATAACAATCCCTAAAGAAAGCCCAGCACGGCAAAATTGAAAATGTTGCAGGCTCGGTTTGATTGAGCCTGTTCATGGACGGTACTGTAAAGTGCAAACTACCGTCCACGCCCCCCTATCACCGGCTTAAGCAGAATTAAACATTTAAACATGAAATGGTAAAATTTAGAATTTAGAAACATCCGCAGATGTGTTCATACGGCGGTTATCATGGAACCTTCAATGTGACACTGTAGTGCCATTCCAAGAAAAGCGGCGTATGGTCCCCAAGTAATAAAAAGCTTGTGCCCTAAACGAGAAACTAATGGAATTTTGAAAGGGGATCAGAGGTTATGAAGCCTGCATATCACAGATAAGACGTCAAAAGACAAAGTTAAAAAGCAGGCCACATATCCTAAGGGTGATTCAACAGTATTCAAGTAAGGAATACTGGAACCACCCAACAAGAAAGATGCCGAATAAAAATAACTAAAAATACCTCAAGCACAACAATTAGGTCGTGCTAAGGATCGGAAATATAATATCCCTGATTGAATGTACGGGGCGACTTTTTACGGCCTCTTAGAACTCTACCAACACTTTTCAAGCTTATTTATTATAAATGTCCAAAGGAAATTTTGTTTAATGTTTGAAATATACTAATCAACTTTTTCTAAGCACAAGAGGTTTCTCATTATATTTTAAAAAGTGTAGTCTAAGAAAGGTTTCAATTAGTTTATTCATATTTTAATTTGATATTGATTTAACAAACGCCCCAGCAAAATGCTTTATCCCATAATATCCCAGCCGGTCATAAAAATCATCCAACCCTCTTTTTCTGTTGTTTCTTTTTTAAGTTTGAGAATAGATTCATTTTTGTTTTTACATACCGATATGGAGCAGGAGAGCAAAACCAAAGCCGTAGGGTTTGTGAGGCGCTTGGTGCACACCACATCAGAGCCTGCGCCAGGTACCAGCAGTAAGGTATACCCGTGAGACATACCAAAATTTGCAACAGCAAAACTTCCCTATGACCCTATGAGTTTCTCTATTCGTTTTTTGTATTCAGACAGCGCATAAAAGGTTGTAGGAGTTAAATCTGCGACATGTATGAAATATTTTATTGACTCGTTGACACCGCTGGCCAATTTGCAGACGTGCTTGAGTCTGGAAAAGAACTTAAAAGTTTGCTAACCAAACATATTGCTGGGCACCACCGCTACGGGATGAAGAAAGGCATCAGCTAGAATAGACGAACTGACTTCGTTGTGCTCAATATACATTTACTTGTCAGCGTACATCATTCATTTGTTATATACCAAGGTAAGTCTGGATATTTGGCAGTGGACATTCAATTCATTTTGACGGCCGATAATGCGCATAACCCCGGGTGGTCTAGTATTACCTGCAGATGGAGGTTATTGAGCACCTTTACATCCCAACTAAATTCAGTTGAGCAATTGAGGAATGCAGGTCCAGATATTAACTCTTCAGGTGCAACCTAGAAACACCCAGGAGCTTTAGGCCGTGTTGTTCCAAGAATGAGCCACCATGCACGCTAGGACGATCTTTCTATAACCTAATAGAGAAGGCGTTGCCCAGCAGTTGTCTTAAACACCCACGATACTGAGTCTAAACTTGTTATCATTTGTAAGACGGTAATCTAAGCATTTCCAAAATATTCACACTTAAACGTTGGGTGATGAGCAAGCTTTGTGTAGAGTAGTACGCATATTGCATATGTGTCCGTAGACTAAACCACTTTAAAAAGCAATAAAACTTACGCGCTTCTTTATCATATAAACGTAGTATTATTAATATCAGAATCATTGACTTTTATGTGAAGCTTAATAAATATCTCATGTGCTTCTTACAGTATCTCATTTACGGCACAAATAAACACTATTCGGACAAATATATATACTTATTTTGTCAAAACTACCAATAACTTGAAAATAATAACATACTACAGAGTCTTGCGTGTCTTCTTCATAATCGAGATATCAATTTCATTACAATCTTACAGACAATTATGCTTTTAAAAGCTTCAATTTTGTAGAAATTTATACGAAGGTACAATATATTTATTGGATAATTGTCTCATATTTCATTTGTTTAGGGGAAGTAAATTGCAAATATATATCAGAAATATGTCAGTAAAATATATTTCCTATTACACTGAGAATTGTTTATTGAATGCTTAATTCAGTTGGAGAACAGTCAAGTTTGAACATAATAAATTGTAACATAGCTGTAAGAATATTATGGACTGAACAGCTGATGTCTAAAAACGTATATTGGCAGAAACATCAGTCTATAATCGTTATTATAAGCCGAATACTAAGACCTGTATTTATCTTTTATAAGAATAACAAACTGTACATGTGCTAAAACTGTGATGCAAGAAATTAGATAACTTTTTTTAATAATTACTATGTTTCATTTTTTCTTGGTTTGACAGTGTAATTCCTTAAAACTGCAAAACATGAAAGTTCCCTTTACTTCTGCAGAAAAGGATGCAAAAATATGTTTTATAATGTTGTAATAATGGATTTATATGATAAGAATATACGAGATGATTAATTTGAGAAAACATTTAATTGAATATTTCAAACAGTATCAGCTTGTTTCACTGTTATATTTTGAAACAGGATCAATATGACACTGGTTTAATCATAATTGATTTATACACCAACAATTTGACCAAAGGATTTCTAAAATTGTTTAAAGATGAATCTTTTACATTGTAGATGAAACAAGTTGCCAAAATGAGACAAATAAATTTGTACCAGAAAATAGTAACTCCCTTAAATCAGTTATAATTCCTTGCTTTTACAAAAACGAGCTAATTCAAACGACTTGAAAAAATATCTCAGTAATCGAATCTATTTAATCTATAACTACTATCCATCTTTACCATCCATCCCTTTAACCAACTATCCACCCATCATGAATTCATCTTTTTGAAATTATTTATACAAAATCTAAGCAAATATGCCAACTAAACAAGATAAATAATGACGTTATTTTGTTACATAATGTATGTCTATCAAGATGAAAAGGTGGTGCCTTATAAGTAACAAAGGTATGTAAAATAAAGGAATGATTATACGTTTAAAAACAAAAATACGTTGGAGTTGTAGAACTCTTTGAAAGCTTTATGAAACGTTATTATTTGAGAGAAAGCTGTCTTAAATACAAATCAATTGAGATTGATGCTATTTATCCGTTATTTATAGCTTCTGTGTGCTAATATTGTATTCATTAAAGGAAGTTATCAAATCTTGCATTGTTAATATGATATGTTACGTCATTTAAACGTTTTACAATCTCACAATCAGACTTTATTAATGAGTTATTAAAACCCTATGAATATTCTATCCATCATTAGTCAAACTAGTTGACAGACATGAATGGAATGCGAAAACTGCACAAATTAGAGCAAGTGATATACTAGCAGTTCGTTTGCAATTTTCTTTCTTTGTTTTGCAAGAATGAATTTGTTTTTCTCAATAACGTGTCTTTTATTGATCACATGACCTTTCAGTTATATAAATTTAACAAGCTCTACTCGTTCATAATTCTATCCAAATTTATTATCGTATATACATTTTAATATATCAATACTGCAATGTTTTTTTTTCTTGTATTTGTAAATTATGATATCATTTTAACATGACTTATTACTTAATGTATGAATCATTTGGGGTGTTATTTTGTTTCAATTATTTAACAAAACTGTAAGCAACTAGTTACTACTCAGATTGTTAATAAGAAAAAGTTTCGAATATCTTTTCTCTGTTAATGTGACCCTTGGTTAATTCAATTTGCTTTCGTTATTGCATGTATGAGTGTGTTTGTAGTTGAAGAAGTGTACACTTAATAATATATTTATATCTCTGAATTTGAGAATCAAGGTTACAAGAAAAAAATTAATACCACCAAAAAGATTGATAAACAATAATTCATTCATGTCGAATATGGAAATACATATATTGAATTATAGTTAATTTTTTTAGAAATAAAGGCCAATAAATATAAGACTAGCATACGCTCGAGGGACTTCTTTTATAGGTTATGTCAACAAAGATTTTACTTTATTCGCAAATAAATCATATGTTTCAATTGAACATCGCCTGAAAGGAGAACTAACTATGTGTCTATATTTTGAAAATTTGACTCATTTTAATGTTTTGCAAATTGACAAAGACAATACGGAATTGAAAATGTACTTTAAAGCAGTAGACAGCTTCTTCTGCAAGAAACGTGTGCATTCATTTCAGCATTTGTCGATTTAGTAAAGTAATGCACATTAACTAAACAATATAGATTAAAGTGACATTATGCTTATAACTGTATTGTCGTGATGTGTTGAATTATGTATAAATACATATATTTAAAAGCAAAACTGTTATAATGTTGATTGACTAAAAGTTGCAAATTGTTAAGAATGAAATATAAATCAGCCTTAAATATAACAAAGACTTCCAATCCTTTTACTGAATTGAGTATTACAGCAACATTCTTATGGTTATTACAAAAATAATCTTAGGTCATGTAAGTTATTTACAGTTCCTGCTAAGTAAATTAAAATATTGAAAGAAATTATGGCAAAATGTAAACTTATTTAGTCTTTCACATTTTCTCTCACTATATACTTTTGGTTGGGCAAAATGTCACTGAGTTGAGACATACAACCGGCTTTTAAAGATATGGAATCAACTTATCTTGTCTTACATCTTACAATTATGAAAACAACTTTATCTTATCAACATTAGATAATTTATCATAGTACGTATTTAGATGTGAACAAATATTTGTTTCAAATCATTTATAACCATTTCAATAAGCAATACTAGTGTTAAGAAGCATCATTTATATGAAATCTTATTAGTACTGTCCAAGTTGAGTAATTTGAATGCCCATTTTTAATGATTACTTAAGTACAATTATTTCTTGTTCAGTTGATGTTTAATATATTTTTTAAAAAAATGTATAGCAGAATGCAAAATGGTCATGTCATTTTCACTTTTTCAAAATATTTATATCTTACATAACTTTAGATATATACAAAATATTTAGCATGAATCAAAGCCTTACAGTCATATTTTTCTCCTAAAAACGCGGAAATATCTTGCCTTATTTACAAAAACAACTCACTTCCCTATTATAATGTATTTAGTATTTTTTAGAATCGTTTACTTTACCCATTGTTTATGTGACGTTGTAAATGTTCCTTATAGTTTCTCTTATACGGCACAGACAAAACGACATGGACAAATATTTATACTTACTAGTATTTAGTAAAAAAACTACCATTTCTTTGATAATTATTACATCTTTTTTTCGTACTCAAATTATCAATTTTGTCACAATTTTGCAGGAAATTGTGTCTTCGAAGGTTTCATAGACACTTTTATTTATTCGGTAATTATCTCATATTGCATTCGTTTAAGGCATTGAGATTTCAAATATATATCAGAAATATGACAGTTAATAATATTTCCTATTACTGTAACACTGAGATTTTTACACTGAATGCTTTATTTAGGTTGCTGACCCGTTAACTGCGACATTGAAATGAATTTCATTTAATTTACGTTTTAACGTAATTGTTTAGATATAACACTATACCATTAGTCAAAACATAACATTATTTAAAATTATTGATATCGAATTATACACTCACAAAATCAGCTAATTTTGACACGTTTTCTTTGTATACAATAAAAAAAACACATTTTAAATTCCGCTACAAATCAAGCTTTGCATAAACAAGATTTTGAGAGATTACTTATTAATGCAGGAGAACGAGAGAATTTTGTGAGTAATTCAAAATTTATGATTATTTTGATTGAAGTCATAATTTAAATAGCTAACTAGGATTTGAAACGTTTGCAAAATGAGGCGTTAAACATGTTCGCAAATATTGAATCATCGTGCAATTGTGAGTCATAATCGTCTGACAATATGTTCATAATTTGAATCATTTCATTTTCTTTTTGAATTTGTTTAGAGACAAGACGTTTCACAATTGAAGCTGAAATAAGAAATACATATATTATATGAAACATATCAATAGATAACTGTCTCGTTTGGATTTGTTTCGATATTCAAAATATGATGTAAGGGTTTCTTTGTTTCTGCTGTTGTTTCATTTTTTTATTATTTTTTTTATATACTTTTTTCGTTTTTTGGTTTAATTTTTTTTTCATTACTGTACGCTTGATTTATTGTCGAAATATACTTCAATAAAATGTCTTGCATCGGCTTAGTAAGACATTAAAAGCAATTCTGCAAGGTTTTATAAGAAATGTTTTTCTACGTAGTTTCAACCGATCATCAAAAACTCATTGGGGTTAATAGCTATTCTATGTTCATGTAAATGGAAGGCATATAAATGAGCCAGTTAAACTTATCATAAGTAATGTTTGCATGACAGAAAGGTGATTGAGAGATATTGTTAAAATGATGTCAAAGAAAAGAAAACAACTGAAATGTCCCCGAAGAGACATATAAGGGTTATCACATGCTCATATAGAAATGCAAATTACATAGCATCATATAACATAAAGAAAATAATTTATTCTTATTTTGTACTCGTATACCGTATCAGCAACTATTTTTATTTATTGTGATTACCTCAAAACACACATTGATTATTTCTAAATTGAATAAAATTATTACAAAACCCGTTTCTTCATTGGTTATCTTACCAAATATACCACGTGCTCACAGTCAGATTTGATAAAAAAGAAAGTTGGAAACTCTACGATACATGCAGCTGAAATATAACATCTTGACTTTCATCAGCTCGATATTAATTGGAAAGGCATTTAGACACTAAATGATAATGTTTTTTATTGCTAGAATAAATTATGATATATTTTTAGAGAAAAAACATCTGATGTAATTTTAGTCTGACTTAGTCATATCGATAAATTTTGAATAGAAATTCCAATTTTTTCTATCATGAAACATATCTTTTTCAATCTTATAAAGTCATATCTGTCTTCACGTATATGTTTTTTGTGATTTTAGGAAAGCCAAGTGCGGTCTTGATTCGCATAGTATATAACCAACGCTTGAAAAAGCATATGAAATAAAACAAATCATTTCCCTTATTTTGCCGTAGTTTAATTCCATTTTCTTTTATTAAGGCACGTTTTCATTTGATTATTTATTTCAAGAATAAGCCATTTTATGTATAAAATGCATTATGTTTTATTCATCAAGGACTGAGAATGCGTTGGTTACAGACTTTAAAATCAAATTGAAAGAAAGTTCAGCAAGGAAATAAGTTTGTTTTTTTTTCAAGATGAAATATTTATTTCTTGTAACTAAATCTATTCTTGAATTACATGTGTAACTTATTTTTTATGAGACAATTCCGAAAGAATAGTGATACTATATTTGAAATTGTTATTTAGTTATCTAACTTATCAGCAATGTTTCTTTATTCGGTAAAATCAATACAACTTTATATCATTAATTGAAAAACAAAAATGGTTATTTATTTAATTGTGATTTGACCAGAAATGAAAAGCGTTTATCGCTTTTAACTCAAGTCAGGCTAAGAACAACTCGTAATTTTAGGAAATAAGATAAATTGAGAATTTGTGTTTGTTTCTGAACAAGGTGTAGCTTTATTTCATCTCTTGATCTAAGAGATAACAAAACATAAAATAATATTTTAATGCTGCATTTTATCAATTTTATGAAAACAGAAAAAGCGGCATTTCATTATGTAAATGGGTTTTTATCTAATTTCGGTCAGAGTTTAATAAACAGTTGTAAATATCTGCAACCTGCATGTTAAATTTGTATGAGACACTTCGCCTTGGGGTCATTCGTGCATCAAACAGAAATTAACAAATATTGCTCTAAGTGGCAGCACATAAAGATTTCTTTTAATTAAACGAGATATTTTCCCACATAGGCCTTCTATTATTTGATGATTAGTTAGTTATTGTGAATAGTTGGCTTAATGCATCGTGAAATTGAATGGTAAATAATATTCCCCTGGATCGGCGTTCCTGTGTTACGAATAACAACTACAATTTTTCGAAAGTTTAACAATGTTACGTTTTGATTGCCTGTGTACATGCACGAATTAATTACAGATTTCATAAGCAAAATTTCGTATAAAGAATTGTTCAATATTTATATGATGTATGGGATCATTAATGCTTATATATTTACCATTTCTTCATAACTGATTATTTTTACATATGTCTAGTAAAGGTAATTTTCTACTTGGTTTAAGTTTAATTTATAACTTTGGAGACTAATGAGTCAGTAGACACTACTCTGTTACAACTGTCAGGCAATATTTTGAAAGAGTTCAAAAAAACGTGCTAACAGAAAAGACAATTTCTCTATCCATCAGCAGCATAACAGTAAACGTGATTGAATGAAAGCAAATCGAATTGCCTTATCCATAATGATTATTTGTCTACATAACACACACACACACACTATTTCTATAAGATACTGGCCTGTGGGTTAGCTTTTTGTCTTTTGCCGAGAGGGTGGTTTGATGATAAAAAATGTGCCTTATAAAGGAGACCTTAATAGATTGCAATTTGATGCATCATATGAATTGTGAATAAAACGTTAGTTGATACGTTCCATTTGCCGCACCATTATCTTAACTAACGTCTTTTAAAACATACATAATAATTTTCATCACCCCTAAATCTTTAAGTACATAAGATAAATGGATAAATAGTACTTTTATTATTACATTATAAGAAGAATCAGCCAACAGTTTTAAACATTTATGCTAGAATTTATTCAAGATTAATTTTATTGTTTGTAAAGTGTTTGTCATGAATTCAAAATAGGCTATCTAAACCATTATAATTACCAGTTATTCATTCACTCTATGTCCTGTTTACGTCCAAAATCTAGAAAATCGAAACCATTAAAAGGGTAATTGTCTAGGAGATAGACATTAACATGATACTTTGACATTAAAGAAGACATACAGGTATGTGTAACTTGTAATCATTCTCTTGGGATGTAGTAATTATGTCAAAACAAGGATACTTATATTTCTTACAAAGGGGTTAGTGTAAAGATCATGTGAAGAACAAAAGCCCTAATATGTCCAGCAGAAATGTATTTATACCAGTTTAAGTTACGGTCAGAAATGTTGTCGTTTGAGTAACCTTTTAAACTTTTAATTTTAGAAAGTTCACGTTCATGTGGGAATTAGTTCGAGTTGTAAAGAAATTATTTCCGTAAAATACATTTGTAACAAGACTGGATTATCGAACTTCATACCCATGAAAACGTGACAATGAAATATTTGCATTCTATTATTATGTCATTCGTTCAAAAGTAAGAAGTTCAGTTTAAATACAATCTGTCTTATAAGTAAGACTTTAAATCAAAATTGAATTTAAGATTGATGTTTAGAAACTTTTTCTGAACAAAGATTGGCTTTAGTTGCAATTTTTATCATAATTTTATATTCACTGATTTCTTAATCGTGTACCTTATTTACATTAAAAACGTCCGAAATAGAATATATTTTTAATAAACTATAAAAGACACTAACATTCCAAGCATTGTTTATGCGACAGCTTTAATTGTTAGAAAATTAAAACGGAAATATTTAGCGTCCTTCTTTCTAGTTAAGATTTATGGAGAGTTTGCATTTATATCAACTATATACTACAACATATTCAAAAAGGAGGGAAGAAGTTATAATGATATCAACTACTTTTAAGTATTATAAGCTCAATTAGGGAATATGCATGTACATTATATAGTCAAAGGACCAATATCAATAAAATATTTTATATGTTATGTTGTTGTTGTTGCTGTTGATGATGGAGGTGTTGATGATGTTGTTGCTGCTGCTGATGATGATAATGGTTGTGTTGATGATGAAGATGATGAAGATGATTTGTCTTTGGAATCACAAAGAATTACATGAAAGCATATAGTTAAACTGTTAATAGTCTTAATAAATCTTCAAGTACAAAATTAACCAGTAGAACCTAGATCGAATGTTATATATTAGATGATATGCTGTCCTGGCTGAGGAATGCGTAAGATATAAAACGGATTATGCATTAAGATCCGATAAAACTAAATTGCAAGTACATACATTGCTAACGGCAAAAGATTTAATCGTAAGAAATTTTAATCTGTAAGAAGATTGAGGTGATTTTTATTTGAGATAAGTTCAACCGAAGTGACTTTTGTATCTGCTTTACGTTAAAAGTCCCAAACTAAAAAAACAGTAAAAACACAGCAAACAAATCCACAAGTGATATCATACACAGTATATTATATAAAAATTAAGTTCATTAAACCATTCTAACATGAATTCGAAAAACAAACTGGGAAAAATGCAAAATATTTCGTGTAATTGAAATAAAGAAATATTTTACAAAAAGAGATAATGAAAGCTGGAAGTAACTGATTAGCTATGATCTGAATTTGCAGCAAAATGTTGTTGAAAAAAAAACTTACATAATCTATTTTCTTTAAAGTGATATCATATTGTAAACGGATTTTATGTTCTTTGAATGTTATGATGAATACCATTTAACAAACACGCTGTGATATATATTCCTGAGCACCAGATACAAATTAAGAAATAAATATCAATGATAATAAATGCCTGAAACAATTTGTGAAGATACGCTATATTCAATTGGTCATCTTCTTTCATTGTATTTAAAAACTTTTTTGACATGCTGGAACTGAAAATAGTTTTCACAATATTTGTATACCATTTGATGAAGGTCTCAACTAGGATATTCTGTACACAATTTCAGATCTTTCGCCCATTTCGTCCGTTTTCTAAAGAAATCTTAGTATTGTGAAAAAATAGCTATAAAATGAAAAGTGTTTAAACGCTTTTAAATCAAATGACTAAGAATCGTAAAAAACAGTTTGATTTTCATTTCAGTTCAAGTTTTTTTCTCCCTATTGATTTACATATTTTTTGTTTTAAGTACCCAAATTTAGCAATGTAAGAATTAGAAATTGTTAATTGGCTTGTTGACCCTCAGTGGAGCTCCTTACAGCAAAAGTCACTTGCTTCTATTTTGTCTCTTATTTGCTATAGATATTGTGACTTGTGTGCAAACATGATAAAGAAACATCGAAGACTGATGATGTATTTGCATGACGAGAGTAATCTAAAGGAGATATTTTAAAATTCTATGAATATTTTATGCTTTATCACTCAATTGTGACAAGTGTGTAAAAACATGAATAACAATAAAGGAATAAAGAGACAAAAGAAAACGTTAATAATGATTTGTACAAATGTGATCTACTACCGCCTTAATAATAAACTTTACATTCTAGATAGTTTGCTTTATTTCAAATATAGATTTCTTTCTCAAAGCGTCTAAAATGACGATGTGTAGTAACAAAAAGAAAAGTATTAAATACATAAAAGGTTATTACAGCAGTTTATAGAAATTGAATACAATTAATGAGTTGATGTTACAGAATAAAACAAAGGTAAAAAGATAATTCATTGCAAACAATATCAACGAACGTCAAGTCAGTACTTACTTGTCGTAGCTGCATACCTCCAGATGAGCAAACAAACTTAAGAAAAAACAACCTAAAGAAAAATGTACTTAGATTTTCAGAAAAGTAAACAATATATACAATTCTAGTAATAATTTACGTGTTACATAAATGGATGATTTTGCAGTATTTATCACAATGTTTCTACCGCGTGACTAACGCATTTAAGGCTTTTTTGTATATTTTGACATTAAGAAATTTTATGTGGATTGGACTATCTTAAATTCATCGATAAATACCCGGTGCTGTCAATGTTTCTTTTAAAGCTTTTAGTCCGGAAGACAGTTTTGACCATAACTTTTACGAGTACTGATTAGATTGTCACATAACGTTATACTTTAGCAATGAAGTTTTGGTATATGGGACCACTTATTATTTACCCGGGTTTTTTGAAAACTTAGAAGATTTATCTTTGTCAAAATATGTCCAAAAAGATGTGTTTATAAAAATGTTTTAATTTTTGGGACATTTTAAAATTCATCGAAAAACCGGTGTGTAATGTGTTTTTAAAAGTTTTAGTCGGAACAGTTTTGACCAAAATTTTTTACGAGTATGATTAATTGTAAATATTAAAACTTTAGCAAAAATTTTTGGTATATGGGACTTAATTTACACGCTTTTGAATAATGCTAAAATGTTTTACAATTATATATGGTTTCCTTTGTGAGAGCATTCTAACAGAGTTTTTTTCTATTAAGATGATTAAAGAAACGGTTCGTAAGTAAAGTTAAATAAGTTCATACGAGGGGTTATCCAAAAAATTCGTAGACTTTTTAAATATCTCTTGAAAGTCAACGTGTATTGTAATGAAATTTTATCAGCATACATTGTATAATATTGTCTATACAATTTTGAAAGGAATAGTTAATTGCGTCAATAAATAATGATTTTATATTGCTTTTAATAAGCATATACACGGCACCCGGAGTACGGTAGAAAACCGCAGTTAGGCATCGTATATGTTTTGCTAAAAAAATAATAATAATTAACGTAGAAAACCCGCTAAACATAAAATTTCACGATCATAAGTGTTTAAGTGGCATAAAAAATTAATGATGGACATTACTTTGAGAAGCAGTAGCGGTCAATGACTGTGTTATGTTGAAGCACAAGCTGTATACGTTATTATGACGTTGACGCCAATAACTTTTTGGAGTCCACATATTGTCCACGAATTTTTGGATAACCCCTCGTATGTTAGTAAACACGACTCATAAACGTATAATTTAGGAGCAATTTATTCAAAGTAAAAGACCAAGACAAGACAACATTTGCAACAAAAATGTTTGGAAATAGAACATTTTTCACAGTCATTAATGAACACTCGTTAACATTTAAATATCTGACTACGAATTAAACCCATATATAATATAATACTTAGATGATACTGGGGGCAATAACAATTTAATATTTCTACATTTTATGAAATTCAATGTACATGTAACTATAAAGCTGTAAAGTAAATGATTTAAAGTTATTGAATACGCCTTTCAATATAAATCAGCAATTGCTCAAGACAAGTTCAACCGAATTGACTTTTGTATCTGCTTTACGTTAAAGTCCCACTTAGATGAATAGGGAGAGCACCAGAAATCAATAGTTTGATCCTCGGCGAAGAGGGATTTTTTTCGTGACAACTGATCTCGTGTTCATAGGCATCAATAGTATGTTTTCGACACTTAAACAGAAACTATTTTGGATCAAAAGTCGATCACTTGAAACGGAACTGGTAATTAAAGATAAGTTATGCAATAAAAACGGTTTAATTCAGATTGTCTCTAAATTACTAAAATATATAAACAAGACTGTGGTTATAGCCAGAGCGTCAGTCGTCAAATGAATATGTGTACCGTGAAACAAATCAATATTGAAACCTATCTGATATATTGATATATAGATTTATTGTCTTTGAGGCGCGCCGACAATTCCAGAAATTAAAAGCAAACTAGCGTGGCGAAACAAAACCGGTAACTTTTTATGCTAAATTCTATTTTAACAAATTGACATGTGCACTTCTAAAAAGATGTTAGTTTCAAATAAAAAATATTCAAAACATATATTAACCTTTAAGTAATTATTGCACTAGCTCTTCCGGAAAGAAAAAAGATTTGAGATTTTCAGAGTTAATGGCGGCTCAGATACTGTTTATCGGCTGACCGAGCAGTTATTATTGAAGTCTTTTCCGTCTGTGACAATGTTTTGAATTATGACGGCTGAATTATTCACAGAGCATAAATAACTCATTCATCTATTTAATCGCTTCTTTGTTTTGAAATATATCTTGTTAATGATAATATTTCTTCTAAACCTCTTCAGTTTGCAGGAAATGCAAAGGTATTAATCATGGATTACAACATGTTTTCATCCTTATAAAATACAACCAATTAATTTTCAGCGTTTAAACCACGCGATGCTCCAAAAAAAATCACTTTCGGATCCAATCTATTAAGCCGCATTTCAAACCAGATATCAATTTCCTTGTAACTTCCCAAAGTTTTGTCAAATTGTCAAAAATATGAAATAAAGATGTCATTATGAATTTTATAAGAGCAATTCTGATCCTGTTGACTCGAACACAGCTGCGACACATATGCAGTACTCATTCAATGGTTAAATCTTCGTAAATGCTATTCATAATATACATGTAAGAGGAATGTTCGATTTGAACATAATTTTTATTTAACAGTTACATAAATAATTAACAAACACAGATTTAAACATAACAAAATAGCTTATATTATACGGTGAATGGTGTAAGGCTATAATTGACAAATGGATATTTAAACAATTGTACGCAATATGAATGAGATTGCTATCATGCTAAAATCTTTTTAGGGTTTTAACTTTTTAGAATAGTCTCTGTGTTATTCAATATGAATAAGATTAAAAGTGCCGTTGTACGTGCAGTTTAATCAAAATGGAAGTGCACAGTGATTTAACAAACTTACAACTATTTAAGAAAGATATTTTTCAAGATTTAACAAACAAGATATTTACTAGCGTTTGAATGTTTCTATCGTAAAATGTAAAGCTTTTTTATTCTAACTTTTGAATACATGAATAATGACTTGTATTATTAAGTCAAATTTAATAGAATGAGAAAATTTAAATGCATATGTATCTTTGAGTATATGATTAACATGATTATTTAAATTAATTTATCTTTCTCCCTGATAACGCACTGATTCTTTCAAACAAAAAAAAAACGTAATTTTTTTCTCTGTTTTCATTATTTGTTTATTTGTTAACACGGACTTAAAAAGAACATTCCCACCATTTTAGGTTTTTGAAATAAAAGTTTCACATCCAATTTTGTGTATTCAAAAACAATTATTTGCTTTGTCTTTCTGTAAATAAACGTTATATCATATCCAGAAGAAGCAATGCAGGTCTTGTAGCATTTAAAGAAGTAAAATGTATATATTTTTAAAATATGACAACACAAACAGTGTTGCCTTAGCTTTCAGTTTATGTTTGCTTAAATTTTAAATTCGTATGGAAATTGATAAATTTATGTCAGATATTTAAATTTATGATATATCTATTCCAATATATGCTTTCGTATTATCTAAAAAAGGTTATAACCATAATTCTGTTAAGAAAGTCGTTAAAATAAAATACTAAAGACATTCACCATTTTAAAGAAATATTATGCTCATTTTTTTCATTGTCAAGTTGAGCATAATTGACTATATTTAAAAAAAATTGACTGTTATAATGGTGATTGACTAACAGTTAAGATTAAAATGTTTAGGTTATAATATTGATTTGCTTAAATTCAAATAAAAATTGAATGTTACAGGTGAATTCCGACGGATATTTACAGAAATGTCCTCTGGTCACGCATTTTTTATAGTTCATGCAAAATACAGTATGAAATTGAAGGCTTTATGACAATTTGTAATCTAATTTTGAATGTCACCTGTTCACTCACTATATACCATTGGATTGACATAATGCCGCCTCCATATGGTTTTAACATATCTACTTTGTGTTTATTTTATATTTACAAAGAGACTGTGAAGCAATAATCGGTATTTTCAAATATCAAATTTTAGCAAAAATAAAATTAATATTTCAAGAATAACATTCTACCCAATAGTAGTATCAGTTTGATTATCCAATACATGTAACAACGACTTCACAAAATAACACATCTTGAATTGTTAGACCTTGAGGCAAATGTAATTTGGTTTTGCTGAAACGCGTATTAATTCGGTTCAATTATTTGTAGGGTTATTCTCAGTAACATTTATAAGCCATTTTATATTTCAGAGTTTAATAAAGAATTGTCAAGTAATTTCTTAAGAAAGATATTACGTTGCTTACAGACATAAAGAATTGCAAAAAGAAATATAATTAAGGGAAAATAGCGACGTCAAAAACACAAGACGTTTGTCTGCAATCACGTTTAGATTTCTCAACTTTTTTATCAAAAACTTTATTTTAGGAAATAACTTTTGTAATTTATAAGTTAAATGAATTTGTTTTATTTAAAGTACGTCTTTAGGAAATTTAATCTGTATGAGTTAATTCCAAATCGCTACACTTGAGATAAAAATAAAATGGCCGCACAGTTTTCTTGTAATAGAGTTTTGTTAGTTTAAAATGATTTACAATTCAAAATTATGAACGCCGCCAAAATATTTGCATTTAAATATAGGCCATTAAATTTTTTCTACTATTTTCTTTCATTGATAGAACTGCTTATTGAACACAGATATAAGAACATTTTTATTAGAAATTTCCTTTGAAGCCAGAGTGTGATCTTGACGTTTGAGCTACAAACCTAGATCATTGAATGACACATTGCCAATATGAGCTATACTGTTACACAATTTTTTTTAGTCATAAAAATAACAACCTCAAAAAGATTACTTTTTAGTCTTAAAATTGTTTAATTTCTAATTGTGCCATTAAAAGATGAATATTCTTTGCTTGCAAACCATAATTACGCATTGTTCTTTTGCACTTTCATCAAAGCTCTGAAAATGAAGACGACTGCGTAAATGCTGCAAACATTGTATGAGCTTCGTTTTAGTGGTCACAAACACACAAACAAAACACTTAAAGGTAATTCATACTTTGATACATGTATCAAAGGAAGGCCTTTTTTTACTATAAAGATATAAATAAAGGTATCATTCTTTAGTTTTACAAAAGCAAGTTTTCGTTTTATATGAATGAAATGTTAGTCATTTTTATTTCATCTCTGTGTGCTTTTCTGCTGCCTCGGGTCTGTTGTTTGCTGGACTGTTGTCGTTGTTGTTGTTGTTTTGGTTGGGTAGTTGGGTTTTCTTGTTTTTTCTTTTCTTTGTTACTTTTGTTTTTTGGGAGATGCATATTTAAATTTTTAAATTTGAATCGATGGTTCATTGTTCAAACCTGAAACATAAGTTAATAAACATAATATAAGTTTCTAGTTAATTTCTTCGGTATAAGACATACTGCTGGTTCTCTGTAATATGTGATTTTAACAAATATGTCAATCCCAGGGGTTGTATGGGGTTTTTGTTATTTCACTGATTACATTTCACAAAAATAATTTGAACAAGAAATAAACTTTATATATGGTACATTGGAGACTCCATTACAATCAAAGGAAGAACTAGCAGCAACTTAATCGGATGAATTTGCATATTGCATAAGAATGATTCATCTGAGTAATGCCTTTGTTTATAAGCTTTGTGTAATTTTTGAAAACAACATCTAACATTTGGTGCAGTTTGGGTTTGTATTATGTTCTTCTTTTATTGTTTTTGAAGAAAGTCAGAATCCGTTTTCCCGTTACAACGAGGATATTATAAAGAAAAGGTCAGTTTAATGATAATAATCGAAAGACATGACAGACCTTGACTTTGAATCCCGAACATTTAGGCAACCGCCTTTAGATTTGTCCCCATTTTAACATAAAACTTTTTGGCTATCAAACGAGGCTTATATTCATGTAAATTGCCTTACATGGATCAGAGCAAAATAAGAAACCCCCTGTCCGTAACAGGTTAGACAGGTGGTCTTCTATAAATTCATATAACTTGTGAGCTTCTAAGCTTATTTCAATTACTTTATATTTATTTTATTTTATGTTTGTATTAAACATCTTAATTTATCAACGGCATGCATATTAATTAGGAGCTGAGATGCTTGTTTAGAAAAACGAAACATAATAATTTCGAATATACTGCTTTATCAATATCAATAAAAATTCAAATTTGCAATTCTTACACATAATATTAGGTATTTAATAGTAACATTATTGTTTAAGCGAATAAACTCTTTAATGCGAGTAAATTGATGGCAGTATCTGTTTTCATAAAGTCTTAAATCTAGGCTTTTAATTTAAAAAAAAAATTAAATAAAGGAACATCGAAAGACTTCGTTTATATGAATTGAATGACATCTTTATCATACGGCTTTGGAGGGATTGTTGTTCTGGACGTCGTTAAAATTGTTGTGTTTGATTGAAGTAGTTGGTTACTGTTCTTTTCTTGTTACTTTGTTTTTGGGGTGTTTATTTTTTAATTGAATCATGGTTCATTTTTCATTTAATAAAAAAATGTTTTTGAATCAGAGAGCAAAATAGTATGTACCTCTGGGAGTTTACTACAGACATTAGTTTAAACATATTTATTTCCCGAATATTTACATGATATACATAATACAATACAATCAGAATACAAATATATAATATATTCAAAGAAAAGGATGAGAATGAAAGATTAAGTCTTATAAAATTCCTCTCCTTTTAGTGTAACTTTATAATGAGTCGATTTTCTAATATTTTGTACAATTATCAAAAAAGTGGAATGTAAATATTTGTGACGAAGTAAACGTTTATTTATAAGTATTACATCCGGATAAAAGAATTAGAATTTAATTAATAAAATAGGAAGAAAAAGAAAGAGAAAGAGGAAAAGAAAGATTGCTTCCCTGTTTCAGCTTAAGTTCAGAGAAATCGGGATAAGAATTAGAAATTATAATAACGAAAAAAAGATTTGAGGGTAATATCGAAAACAAATAATAAAGAATAAATGAAAGTTAAGAAACTCAAAGAAAGAAAGAGAAAAGAACCGATTGCTTCACTGTTTCACTTATCACGTACTAGTTCAGAGAAATCGCTTTACAGATTCAACATTATATTATCATTGTACTTTTTATCAAATTAACAGTAGTTACATTGTAGTTTGCAAAGAATTATCTTCATCATGATTATTAAAATTCAAAATATAAATTGAATGAAAAATATGAATTGAATATTGTGTACATCAAATAAATATTGGTGGGCCGTAAAACCAATGAAGCAAAGAATAAGCAGGTACACATGTCACTTTTGTTTTTAAAAGACACTAGCTCAAATAGTGTAATGTGACATTGTACACCTTTCATATTTCAATGCAAAAGCTTGCCCATATGATGTCAATTAACAAGTAAAATGAAACACAAGGGAGGTTACAATTACAATTATTTGAATGTTAGATATAATCAGGTATTTGTAGCATAATGGTGTGTAATTCCCTTATGATAGCTTATGAATTATACTTTTCAAGAAGTTCGTTCTTACTTTGAAAATAAAACCCTTAAGAACGTCAATATACGTTTTTCTTTGACAGAACGAAGCTGACAAAGCACGTTCAAAGTAAAATGCGTCCAGATGAATTAAATAAAAATAAGGCAAAAAAATATTTTTTTTAAGAAATGTATACATAATTACAATCATCGATGATATTTGAAAACAACACCTAAATTTCTTTATTTAAGAAAGAAACAATGACCTGTTTTTCTCAGAAAAAGGGAAAAGATATTAAAAGGGGAGCATACTACAATGTCAGAATTTATTCAGGATCCTTCTGTTACTAGATATAAATATCCTAGACATCAACAAATCTTAGAAGTCCTCCTTATGTTTATTGCATGAGATTTACTTCCTGTAGAAAGGGCAAACATGTTAGAAATTTGGTGTTTATATTTAATTGATAATTCAAAATAATGTGTTTAAATGTTGAGTATAAACCAAACCTTGTAAAGCATACACGTGTGTACATTTAAACAGATAAGTGAATAATCAATTTTTAGATGAACTGTCTAATTTTAAATTGGCAAACCAGTTTTTTACGTCAGTTATAAATAGTTATTAACTTTGTATTGCCTATAAATAGTAATGTAACCAAAAAGAAACATACGATTTGACATGTGGATAACATTATATAAGTACTTTTACTTTGTTAGTCCTTTTAATTGCTATGGATATGATTGTGTAGAATACCTTCTCTGATGTGTTGTATTGCTTCCATACTTCTGATGATAATCTTTGTCTCCTTGTTTTTATAGACATAAAGCAAACAATTCTATCTAAAAATATTAAATATCACTTGGCTATATTACCACAATATATATATTTTACCACAGCTAGCTCCACATTCTGACGGAATAGTCAAGGTACATCGCATGTTTCTCAAAACTGATTTAAACATTTGACACTCTAAATTTGAGTTGAAAATGATCCAAAACAAAGCATGCTTACTTATCTAAACAAGAAAAGCAAACTTTACATCGGCCCAATAAGGATATTGCACTAACTTCAATATAATGTATATAGTGCGCTAATAATAAACAAACCATTTGTTAGTTGCCCGCTGGAAGATATGTACAATATGAAGTTATGTTAATCATTTTAAAGAGCCAATTCAAAAAAGTCATTCCGAGCGTATAGACACAATCCAAATAGAACTAAAACGATAGTTATGTACGTTCTTCGTCATATTTTTGGCAGTTCCAATTGAAGGCTTGAGCACAGGCTCACTTTTTATGTGGTATTTCTAAATATTTTACCCGAAAATTACAACTTCAACAACATTTATTAAGCATTAAACACCTGAAAGGTGTATATAGCCAACATTACTAAAAATATACTGATGTGAAGTTGAAAGGAAGCTATACAAAGGACAAACCATAAAAAATAGCCAGATAAGTATGACTATATGATCGCATCTATCTTTTTAAACTTCTTAAAGACATTTTCTACAGTTTTATGAAAAATTAATCCTTTCATAGAATTTTTTTTAATTTTTTGTATGATGAGTAAAATTTAATGACAAATTTAAAAAGAAAAAGAAAAATATATGTTGACGTGTTGGTTTTCTTGTAAAATGGCAGTTTCCATGGTAACCGTATATCTAAAAACTGTCAAAATAGCCTAACTGTGTTATAACGAATAGAAAATGTATAAGATAGCTTCAAACACACAACGAGCATTGTTTTACGCAAAGATAACCTTATCTAATGATCCGGTATAAAACAAATGATAATATGAACATATTTCTTTAAAAAATGAGTTTTCCATGTTCCTCAACCGAACAAAAAATGAGAAAAATAAACATGAATTCTGAGAATAATTAGAGATATTGAAAAAAATGTTCCATAGGAGTTTCATTGACAAATTCAAAAAGAAAAAGAAAAATATATGTCGGCGTGTTGGATTTTTTGAAAAATGGCGGTTTCCATGGAAACCGTATATCTCAAAATTGTAAAAATAGCCAAACTGAGTTTTAATAATGTATAAAATAGCTTATCTCACTCACAATAAACATAATTTTACACAAAGCTTGCTTTATCTTAGGGTTCTGTATAAAACAAACGATAATTGGAACATATTTCTTAAAAAAAAATGGATTTTTATGCTTTTTAACTAAACAAAAAATGAGAAAAATAAACATGAATTCAGTAAAAAAATAAAGCTATCAAGAAATTTCTTTCATAGAATTTTCTACATTATTGATATATCAAGTAACATTTGATGGTGGATTCAAAAATAGAAATAAAATATATATGTTGACGTGTTAGTTTTTTGTATAAACGGGCAGTTCCCGTGGTTACCGCATATGCCAACTGTCAAAATAACTACCCCTTCTTAAGAAATATCAGTGTTATACTAAATGTATTGTCAAATATACAACAAATACATGTTGTAATAAAAATTTCTTTTTCTTTTGATGTTATATCAAGTAAATGATAATGAATATCTTTTTAAAATATATCTAGGGCCATATTTTTTTTCACTCGACTAACATACCCGAACAGTAAGCAAGTATTCAGAAATTTACAAAGAAAATAATAAAATTTGGAACATTTCTTAGATATTATTTTTTTTTTTATTCAACACTTTTAAAATATATCATTTTAAACTTCTTTGCCCAGTTGTCTGCCAGTAATCAAGTCGCGACGCACTTTCATCACTAAACCACAAGTGGGTGGGGTAACGCGCTCAGAATTATCATCAATGCTGTCGTACTAATGCTTGGAGAAATCCTTTATGTGATGTTGTCTAAACGACCTCTTATTCTTTTGAACTGATCTCCTTTTGAACATTTAGAAATATCTATTCTGTATTATTTACTCATTATTTGCTTAAAGCCGAAATTTAAACACTTATCCGAATACTATTCAACTTGACCTTCATTTGAAGAGTAATTATTCGTGATTATCTTTCTTGGAAGCGCATAACGATGCACACAAAAAACTACCGAAAACGTCTTTAAAGTATTCACAAAGTATAAAAAAATAGCAACGTTGTTTACTGTTTTTATGGTGCTCTGACATAACCTTTTGAAATTTAAAAATATTTGCCAATGGCAAAAGAATCTTTTAAAGTATTACAATAAAGCCTATGCAATAACAATGGACATAGTCTTTCTTATCCGTTTAATTATTATATTTGCAATATTCTCTTTATAAACCATTTAAATTCTTAGATTGTTTTATACTTCGAAATACCTTTTCTGCAAAATAATTTGAATTACATTGAATAACATGTAATTTAATACTATATGAAAATGTAAGATAATTTGGTTTAAATTGCAAATTGGAAAAGGGTATATATAATTACGCTTACAGTGATATTCTGAAAAACGTTCTCAGCAAGTGATGATTTCATATAGCACTTAAGTCGTTAAGTCATCAAAATTGTCACGAAATATGTCATTGTGGGTTTAAACGTGATTTGTAATAATGATTCGATAGTTACGTTAATAGATAGGAAATGACGTGTGAGCTTTTGTTTTATAATTTTGTCCATTGTGAAACAGATAAATATAACTGTTTGTCCGACAATACCCGTCGTTTCTAAATGTCATTTAATGTACTTATTTTCCTGTTCAAGTTATGATATTTGCGCATGCGCATTTATTCACAATGAGTGGTTAGTAAAATCTTAGATCATTTTTCAAGATTTTTGTCAATGATATGATACAGGAATTGTGAAAAAGTCTATATTATGTTTAAGAAGACAACTTAAAAAGTATTTTAGTCGTTATTTGACTGTGTAATAAAAGTTAGCATAATATGAACTTCTTACCACCCTGAATTAAGGGTAATTATTGGGATTACTGGGGAAAATATGAACAAATATATTAAGTTGCGGTATTATTCAACTAATTTTGATGTATTGAATATAGCATGTCAAATATGTTATTGTTCAGATACCATTTATGTCTAAATAACAAATGTGTTAATATATTCAATCAATCGTTGTTTAAAGTAGCAATACAATTAGTTGAATATATTATTATAAATAATGGCATGTTTAAAGCAATAATTATTCTGTTGATTGATACATAATATATTACATCGGTCATTTGCTTAAGTAAATCATCAATTAAACCTTCACTACAGTCCTTTTATTAACCATAATGTAGAAAAGTCCTGTCAGAAAAAAAGTAGTTTACAATGAGGATAATAGATGGTCAATAAATGATGAATTGTCTTTAGCCATTTGTAACATATAAGAAAGATAAACTCACTTAAAATTATTGGTCCACGTATACGTCAATAATTTACAAAAAGGAACAAGAAAATTTGGCCTAGTAACGAGGATTCGGAATTACATGAAAATTTCAAGTGATTCAGTTTCAGATGTTATACAGTCATATATTACAACACAATATCTAAACTTTGTTAAAAATCATAAAAAGTAGAGTAACTTTGTGCTATTATATTGTTATATTATGGTATTTAATGTTACTTAGCTTACTTGAGTGTGGAATGTTATAAAGTTGTCAAACATATTTGTTACAAATGTTACAGATACAACATATGTTACACCACAATACCTAGAATTGGCCAATAAATCGAAATTAATTAAACTACTTCATGTCGTAAAGCTGTAGCATAGTCGTTAAAGTAATGTTTTTAGTTCCTCAAGATAAGAGAATTCTAACTGAAATGGAAACTAAAGATAAGTATGATACAAATGTTACAGATGATACATGTGTTACGACGGTCAAAACTCGCACTATGTTGTTGTATAGAACTTGCACGAATGTTAATTCTGAATAAAATGAAAATGTGATTTTACAGCAGAAGACTTTTATAATTAAGTCGTGTAAGACAGATGTGACGAAGTTGCAACTTAGTTGTTAAGTTTATTTGTTATTCGGAATGTTGTTAAAGTGTCAAGCATATTTGCCTCAAATGTTATACATGTTACATTTGTTACACCACAATACCTAGAACTTGTCGGCAATATGAATTACTAAACTTTGAAGTGCTGCATGGCTGTAAAATAGTCTTTACAGTAACGTTACTTAAAATCAGAGCATTCGGAATGAAAGGGAATTAAATTCATATTTGATACAAATGTTTCAAATGTTACAAGTATTACACCACAAATACCTAGAATAAGTCAAAAACCAAATAACTAAATATATTTAATTCTGCAAAGCTGTTGCACGATCGTTACACTACTGTTACTTAAAATACGATTATTCGGAATGAAATGGAAATTCAAGGTATACTTGCCACAAATGTTACAGATGATTTATGATATACACCACAATACCTAGAATTTCTCAAAAATCAAAATAATTGAAAAAATATAATTCTGTGAAGCTGTTACATAGTCGTAACATTAATATTACTAAAGTAACGTGAATTCTGAATGAAATAGAAATTATCAGTAGATTTGTAACAAATGTTACAGATGTTACATTTACACGTGAAACATCACAAGGCCTATGAATGGTCAAAAATCGTACTACATACAAAACTTATGAAGTCGAAATACGACGAGTAACGTTACAAGAAACTAAAAAAGTTGTATTATAGTCGTTACATCATAGTTGCAAGCTTATCTTTGTTACAATAATTCGTAAAGTAAAACATTTTTGTCATAAATGTTACAAGTGTAAGATGTGTTACACCACAATACATGTACCAAGGAGTGGTCAAACTTTGAAATTACTAAACTTACTGAATAATGCAAGGCTGTTACATAGTCCCTTACATTTATATTACTTGACTTCTTAAAGGCACATTATGTCTCAGAAAAATGAATACAGTTTTCATTCTTTAGAAAAGACAAACATGAGTTTTAAAATGTTTAAATAACGGTAAAGAGCATTTAAAATGCTTATCACCTGGAGAAAGAAGCGTTTAATTTAAATACTTTAATATAAAAGTAGACTTGTGTAAACAAATTAGTATTTTGTCTTCCATTCAAAATACTGAATCACTTATTTTGACTTATTGCCAAAATGCAACAGATGCAAAAGTCCACAGGCCAATGAGTCACTTTTTGGAAACTTTAACAAACATCAAAAAATAAAAGCTTTTGAAAAATAAAAATAAAAGGATTTCTTTGACATTATGGACCTTATACTTACGGGGAGTCTGAATGAAATGAAAAACTTAAGGTTTTATTTGGGACAAATGTTACATTGTTGTTACACAAATTCAATTCAATAGTACATGAATAAAAACAAACATACCGTGGTTAAGCTTTCACAGTCAAGTGTTTGAGGTAACCCAAACCTCCATCTAAAAGTCTCTAATTTTACCTGGCCGAATTTGTCATCTTATGACTTATGAATATTTCTGAGGTGAATTTACAAGTTTTTATAAGAAAAAAAAACAAATATCTCTCTCAAGCACGGGAAAGTCGAGACAAATAGGCAACAGATAATACAAATCAGCAAGTATAACCGTTTTCTAAAGCACGTGGCTTACATGATACCGTTGCCTATTTCAAACCGTTTTTCTCGTGAATATTGCACGAAAAAGTTGTGAAAAATAAAGCAAGACTGTAAACAATGCAGTCGCATGCTAAATTTTTCGAATTGAACCTTTTTTGATAATTTGATAGCCATTCTAAAAAGCACGAAAATGCAAGCACAAAATTGCTATATAAGGGTTTCAGGAAAATGCGCCACATTTCAAACCGACCTCACATTAAAAAATTTATCAAACATATTTCAAATAAATTATGTAAAAGTGCATTTTAACAATGAAGTCTTAAGTCAATAACTTATTTTAATTTTATCCACTTTCTACATGTTACTGATATAATAATGCATAATGATAGTACACTTATGAACTGTTTTCTTGATAAATTTAACATACAGAATGCACGAAAATGAATAAAAATTAACAAACTCACTTTTGATATAATTAGTGAATATTTAATCGTTCAAGTTGCACTATGTAAGATTTTTAATGTTCATACTTTACGACTGCTTAGCCTGGGCAGAGTTCCTTTATATGTAATTTCAATATGATTTTTTATTTATTTTTCTATCAATACTCACTCTAAGACAAGATTAAAAGGAAATTGTGAAGTAGATTCGAAATGTTAATCTAATTTCCTCTATTCTCAAATACATTTGAATCTAAGGCACCAGTCATCTCATTTATATTTAGCAATAAAAACTTCATAAACGGTTATATTCCTTGTTGTATATACTGTATGTTAGGTTCGCCTGCATACTAACTTGTATATCATACATGTTACTAAGATAAAACATCATTTGTGTGCACTTAAACTTGAGACAAAGAAGAAGGAAATAATACTAAAAGGGAAGAAAGAAATAAGAAAAAACTGAAGACAATATTATATTATGATGCACATTCAGAGCAAATATAATATTTCATTTTTATGAAAATTTATTAGTATAACTAAAACCCCATGCAGTTTTTCGCTTCTGTATTGTAAAATATAAACATGAATCGTTAACCCCTGGTTGCCCCCCCCCCTCACCTATTTTATGTTAATTCAAATATGTAAATAAGTTGCTTTGTGAGTTATCTTTCCGCTTCACTCTCAAAGTTTAACATGATATTTAGATTTTTGCTTGCTCGAATTAATACTTTTTTTGCGGTTAATTTCCACATATTAACAGATAATTAAATAATTATTAAGCATTATTCTTCGAATTTTCTCATTTATCTTGAAATTTATAAGTTTTTCCCCGCTCTTGCCTCACTACTGTGCAGACGTTTTGTTTTTTTTTAAAGTAGTGAATTGAGATTATTTGAAAATGTGACAACAATACACTTCACATGTCAATGGAGACGAACAATTTCCTCGGTGCCACAACAAATGTATACATAAATTTAGTTTCTATAAATTATTTGCATTTAAGTACAAGTGTTATTTGAGGATTTTTCAGTTAGGCCGTTGGGTTCTAAAAGAAAAACTTCAAAAGCATAAATCAGCTTATAAAATCTAATCAGCTTTTTTTTTCTCTCTAAAAAACACAAAAGTTTATTGCTCCCAGCAGACAGTTAACTGATAAATGCTAGCAATCGCGGATCTTAAATGTTCAGCAAACAAATCCCAAAAGCTATTACTTGTTCCTAATTTGACCAATATATTGATATAATTAATATAGTACATGTTTAACATGGATTACCACGAAACGTTCAGTTAATAACCCTGTGCCCTTTGACTTTACGAAAATGCAAGCACAAAATTGCTATATCACGGTTTCATGAAAATGCGCCGAATAACAATCCGACCTCACATTAAAAATTTATCAAACATATTTGAAATAAATTATGTAAAAGTACATTTTAACAATGAAGTCTTAAGTCAATAACTTACTTTAATTTTATCCAACTTCTACATGTTACTGATATAATAATGCATAATGATAGTACATGATAAATTTAACATACAGAATGCACGAAAAAGAATAAAATTAACAAACTAAGTTTTGATATAATTAGTGAATATTTAATCGTTCAAGTCATACTATGTAAAATTTTTAATGTTCATTATTTTAGACTGCTTAGCATGAGTAGAGTTCCTTTATATGTAATTTCAATATGATTTTTTATTTATTTTTCTATCAATACTCACTATAAGACAAGATTAAAAGGAAATTGTTAAGTAGATTCGAAATGTTAATCTAATTCCCTGAATCCCTCTATTCTCAAATACATTTGAATCTAAGGCATCAGTCATCTCATTTATATTTAGCAATAAAAACTTCATTAACGGTTATATTCCTTCTTGTATATACTGTTTGTTCACCTGCAAACTAACTTGTGTATCACAGATGTTACTATAATAAAACATCATTTGTGTGCACTTTATCTAGAGACAAAAGAAGAAGGAGGGAATACTAAAAAGGAAGAAAGAAATAAGAAAAAACTGAAGACAAAATTATATTATGATGCAAATTCAGAACAAATATTAGTTTTCATTTTTATGAAAATCTATTAGTATAACTAAAATCCCATGCAGTTTTTCGCTTCTGTATTGTTAAATATAAAATATGAATCGTTAACCCCTGGTTGCCCCCCCCCCCCCTATTTTATGTTAATTCAAAAATATAAATAAGTTTAACATATACTGCTGCTTTGTGAGTTATCTGTCCGCGTCACTCTCAAAGCTTAACATGATATTTAAATTTTTGCTTGCTCGGATTAATACTTTTGGCGGTTCATTCCCACATATTAACAGATAATTAATTAATTATTAAGCATTATTCTTCGAATTTTCTTGTTAATCTTGAAATTTATAAAAAAAAATCCCGCTCTTGCCTCACTACTGTGCAAACGTAATTTTTTTATTGAGATTATTTGAAAATATGACAACAATACACTTCACGAACAATTTCTTCGGTGCCACAACAAATATATACATAAATTTAGTTTCTATAAATTATTTGCATTTAAGTACAAGTGTTATTTCAGGATTTTTCAGTTAGGCCGTTGGGTTCTAAAAGAAAACTTCAAAAGCATAAATCAGCTTATTAAATCTAATCAGCTTTTTTCTTTATAAAAACACAAAAGTTTATTACTCCCAGCAGACAGTTAACTGATAAATGCTAGCAATCGTGGATCTTAAATGTTCAGCAAACAAATCCCAAAAGCAATTACTTGTTCCTAATTTGACCAATATATTGATAAAATTAATATAGTACATGTTTAACATTGATTACCACGAAACGTTCAGTTAATAACCCTGTGACCTTTGACATTACGGGCCTTTTATTCAATCATTTATTGTTATATTTGAACTCTAAGGATTTATTCTCATTTTATTCTTTATTTTATTTTATTCAGGATATTAAAAACCGTTCTCAATACAATTGTTATTGCGTTTCTGGTACTTTTGGTTTCTTTATTATCATTTTTATTGATTAATTGATATTGTACCTGAACATTGTATTGCCATCTTAAAACAGTCTGCTAACTGACCCATGAAGTATTACTTAATTTATTTCTGCATTTTGATTTATTGGCATACTGCTATTTTACTGTTAATTCCTGAAGAAGCATATCATTCCCAAGGGTTGCATAGTGTTTCTGTTCTTTTATTGTTTACATTTCTCGGAATTAATTTTAACAAGAAATAAACAATATTTATGGTCCAAAGGAGATTCAATTACAAGCAAACGAAAAACAATATAAGCATCTTAATCAAGATAATTTTGCATCAAAATAATTCCTCTGGTAATGTCTTTGTTTATTATAAGCTTATGTATAATCGTGCAAACACATCATTATTCCCCAATACTTCATCAGTTAATATTTTGCGAATTTTGCATTATGCTTTTTTCTGATTCTTCCTAACCAAACCAAGTCTTATTATTGATGTTCTTCAGGGATTCCGTATTTTCATTTTTCTATTTCATATGTTCTTTTGCATGATATTGCTCACAAAGGGAAGATTAAATGATAGTATTCCAAACTGAAATGAAACCAAAAAAAATGTATTAAACAGCACTCACTCAGATTCATGTGTTTTTTAATGCTAAAAAAGTTTTAGCTGGCATAAGACACATTTTACAAATATTATTTCCTTTCCCTGATTAAACAGAGTATGTACTAGTTGCCGTTCATTTTTTACAAAAGGTGTTTATGAAATATAAATACACGCATAGTTTGCATAACTTCTTTGAATTTTGGTCGGTCAGTCGGTCGATCTGTCTTGCGCCGATGTTGTCATGTGTAATGTGAATGTTTTTTTGTATTTCTTTGACATTTATCCTTTGTTTGTCACTATCAATTTTATTTTGTTTGGGCAAGAGACAGTTTTAGCTACGCGTATATATTAAACAGTTTTCTTTATCTTCATATATACCATATTTTGTAATAAAAAATATGTTATAGGTTTAAACAATAGCTTTCTTTACCATCGTCTGATCATAAGCAAATTTAATGAAAAACAATATTTTCAATTTAACCGTATTTGCCGACCATAAATGTTCCCCTATTTTAAAATTTCATTTTTTTTGTAGAAAGCAACCGATTAAATATATCGGAAAATATGATAATCTGTTACATCTGAATTGTAATTATTTTTGACTGTTTTGTCCGATAAGACTAATGACTTTCTAAATAAAACTAATAATCTTGAGGATATTCCCCCTTGAAAGTTTTTATAGTTATTATAGCAATTGCAAATGCTTTTTCTCGTAAAGTATTTTTGTTTTAATCTATAAGTATATTAAACAATGTTGCTCTGCTTGTCCTTACCTGCTTTGTATCAAAATGACAAGTAAAGAGCAAATACTAGCATAACAAAATACGTAAAATGCATGTACAAAGATTAAAGATATTCAACGCATCTAGTCGTATAAATCTGCAAGAGTTGATTGCAAAAGCTTATACATGATTGTTAACGCTGTGAGTTATCTGAGCAAAATGATATGTTCCGTTATCACGCTAGGGAAGTTTCAATAACAATTATTTGAAAATGAGATGTAATCAAGTATTTTGGCATAATGGTTTATAATTCCCTAAAGACATAATCTGATAAATGATAACATTTCAAGAAGCTCAAATTTTGCCCTTAAGACTTTCATTTTAAAACGGCGACATATCTGTATATACTACCATCTAAAAAACTAATTGGGTGTTTTTAAAATTATTATGTTTTCATATTCATCTTGAGGCATTGTAAGAACAGTTTCCAGATTAAGCAGAATTTTCAATGTAATGTTTCAGATATAAAAAATTGTAAAAGATCTCTTCTTGTGCAAAAAAATGATTTGTAATATTTGTAAGGAATTTTAATATTCTAATTAAACAAACCTCACTCGGATTGATAATTGTTTTATTTGTCGTATTTCAAAACGTTTAGGTTTCTGGTTAAAGTAACTGTTCATTTAACAATTCCCATCTGAGATTTTAAAAGCCAGAGTAACAATAAATGTTAACAGTTAATTGTTTTCCTCCAACCAATTGAATCAGAAATAATGTTATTCTTTTGTCCCCAAGGCCATGTTCAAATTGATAAAACGCGAGGTCCTTGTTTTTATTAAAACCTGTTTTGTCTTAGAATGTAAATTAGGAGATTTTAACAATAGTTTTGAGAAATAAAATAAAGCAATAGAAATAAGATCAACACAAATCTTGAGATGACAGGAAAGTATCAGTTATTCTTGACTTAGCAAAAAGAAGCAACTGATTCATTTATGATAACATTAACATGAACCTTGGGTGTTTTATTTCTAAATGCTTACATAAACTTTAATAGATAATAAATGATTTTACATGACGATTGCAAGAATTTCCCTTTGTTATTATCGTCCATTTTTAAAACCGAATTATTTTATCTGGTTGTAAAAATACGCACTTTTATATTTTAGCAATTAAAAATAAATTTAGAATTTATGAATCGGTTTACTTTTGGTTAATGAGAGCGTTAAAACGAATGTGATCGTAAACGAAATTATAGAGGAGGTATTTTAAACAAGAATTATCTTTAGAAAAGATACTCGGGCAAAGTAAAACTGGTTAACTTGTATATTTTAGATTTTTCATGCAAAATCATATAGAAATGTTGGCATAGTTTGCATAACAATGACGTAATAATCTAGAAGGGTAATTTATCTTGAAAAATTGAACACATTAAGATGTATATGTCTCCAAACAAACCTGTCGTGTGTCGGTAAGTGAACACCATCATCTTTTCCTCACTATATTTGATGTAGTATTAAGCTCTATTCATCTTGTTTACAATACACTTTGAATTTAGAGAGGCAGACATCTAACTTATAATTAAAGTTTCTTGAAAAAAAAATATTCCTCCTAGGCAACTGATTATTTCATGCTTGCTTGGTACACTTGTTTACAGACAAACACGAATTGGAAGCTCCGAAAAAGGGAACTTCATTTAACGACTGACTGATAACTATATGTTTCCGAGCCATATGTATCGCCTTAAATTAATTTTTGTAAGATTTCGTAGATAAAAGGAACAAAACCTCTGTTGCACAAAAATCAGAAAATAGACTGACTTGATTGCTTCAAGGAAACTGATGACAATATACTGCCAGACATTAAAGCTTCCAGTAACAGAGACGTTCTAAGTGTTAATAGTATGAACATCTGTGTAAAACTTGTTATTCAAATATTTGTAAAAGTACACATTAAAGTTAAAGAAAACAACAATAACACAATTTGGATTCTCATTAGAAATCTGCCGACAAAATAAGCTATAAAAGAAGAAACAATAACGGTTATTACCATTATTATTGTTGTTCTTTGTCGGGAATACAAAAAAAAAGAATTTAAACAAATGAAAACAAGAGGTAAAGAGACAAACACCAACAAACTAACACACAAACAAACAAAGAATTCTTTATTTGCATTTATCCTTTTGGTTGCGTATGTCTATAAGTTTCTTAATTCTAATGTTTATATTTTGTATTATCTCTGATAACTTTCTTATTTTTCCTGAAAATGATTGAACTACATTACGAGTTAATAAAAATATCTTATCCTGTTGTTTACTTAAAATATTGCGTTATAACCAAGCGAAAAAGGAGACCGCATTTGTTTAAAAAAATACCTAGTGTTTAAAGAACATCATTTTCAGTTACTTGGTAAGAAACCCTTTTCGTGTAAGTATACCACTATTTTTAATTCATTTTATACAGAAATCCAACACATGATTATCTTTTAAGTCTAGTGAATTCAACTCATATTATAATGTCAGGAAAGCAGAATAAATACAGAAACCTTATAGAAAGACGATATGTTATGATTGATTTTTACAATAAAATGATAAACCTATTGAATTTGCAAAGATGCCCCCGTGTATTGCTTATATTAACAAAACCGAAATTGCAGAATTATTGATGTGAACAAGTGATGGGTACGCTATTCAAAGTAAAGGTTCTGTAATTAATATAAATGAGATTACATGTAACGAAGTAAGCAAAGTGAATACGGTAATCATATTAATCACTGGTCACCGGTAAATGGAAAGATGGATAAAAATACATTAAGTGATGTAATGACATAAAAGGTTTGCATTAAGTAGCGGCTATTTACGAAGTGTACTCTTAAGATGCTGACCTTGTGAAAATTAAGGGCGTTGTTAGACATAGCTAATAAGTTATGCACTTTTCTTGTTCAACAAGTATTTTAGTTCATCTGATCATGAATCTGTAACGTTGTCAATCATAACGCAATTTCGGTACAATGTTTTTGTAGTATTCCAACTTCTCTTTACATATCAGCCTTTTCAAGTTATGTTATACTAATTTAAACTAATAAGGTGCCGTTGTTTTAACTTACTTCATACAAGTTCGTCCTCAAATGGACGAGTGACATTTCTAAAATAACAAAAACATGCACAGTAACTTAAACGATGAATTAAATCATAAATTTACTTTATGTACAGACTCAATTAAACCGAGTCTGCAATTCTCTTGTATTTTTTTATGTGATTAATGCTTCCGAGGGATCACTTTGTTTCCAGATTTTTATACAGTATATAAAATCATTTCTGACAGTATATATATTACAGTACAATATTGTAAGAGTTGTTCTGTTGGAAGTGCCAAAAGAAAGAATTATGAATTTAGAAATATCTATAAAAAAATTCTCTCGTATGCATACGTTCATATGAGTCTTTATATCAATAAATCTATTTAAGAATGTAAGCAATATAAAAAGAATTGCCAAGAGTATAGTTATTTGAAATAACAAAGCATTTTCTTTTTCTGTTTAAATTTACCATTTGTTTAAATAAAATGACAATTCTTAACCAATAAAATATTAAACAAATTAGATGTCTTAATATTGTGATGCAAATATGAATTCCAGTATCGTTACATGGTATACATTTATTGCAAATATGAATTAGCATTTTACGGTATACATAAGATTGCATGAGTCATGGTATTAATATGCTCACGTCACACGTTAACTCAGTATAAACTTACTAAATATGATAACGCTTAGGACACGAAATCCTGCATTGGGCATCTAACATCTTAACAAATAACTTTCTAAAAATCTCCTTGTCAAAATAATTGTGTTGAGTTGCGTGAGATGTTATCACTATCTTGGTGTAATCACGAAATTGAAACAAAACTTACTGCAATATTGACAGATATACTTGCGAAACTTCATAAACAACGAAATTGGTTTGCAAGCTTCAGGAAATTAAGAACATATTTATGTGATAAGAATGAATATTGTTTATTGACAAAGTAACAGCGTCAAGAAACAGTTGAATTAAAAAATTTGTTTTCTAAGAACAAACTGTGATACAATTCTAACGTTCTAGATCATCAAAATAAATTAAAATGTCTGTTAAATGACAAGCCATGCCTGTTTTCATTTAAACTAGGTATCAGATTGTTGACGTTTGTTTGTGTGGCATTACTTTAAAACTTATTACATCAAGCAAAAATAAAGGTATTTTCATAAAAGTACAGAGTTAACGCAAAATAAAATAATTGGAAACGGCATCTTAAAACCCGTGCACGAACGCATGAAATTAAATGGTTTTGTCTCCAATATAATTACCATATAGTTCTTATTTGTAACTTAGCATTTATTTGTAATCTTATATTTTTCAAAAATGTAGCTGGATATTACAGATATCGTAATTTGCAAAGTTGAAACAAAACAGAGGCAAGTAAAACTACAATTTAAGGCTTTATTATTCCTAACTACAACAAGACGATTGTTACTCGGTAAGGCATTATTGGCTTCAAAAAAATCTTAGTTGCGATAAACGTCCTTAGTACATGTGCAATTCGTGTTATCCCCCCTGAAGGGATATGGAACGTTGAATTTTACATGAACCAGATTGTTAGAAGATTTCAAATACGGTTTTATGATAAAAGTGAAACCTTAAGAGACTTTAAGTTAGCTAAAGATTATCATTAAGCAGTTCGTAGAGTATGCATTTCCTTTTATTTCTTGTACAAAAATAAATGTTTTCCTGAGCAACATCTCTCTTACCCTTAATTTTAACCCACAGAACTTATTATAAACAGACAATGTTATAAGGATCTTACACCGGCTGTCGGTACAGACCGGAAAATCTAGCTCGAGAATAACTGATTACAGCGGTAATGAGGCTCTGCTGAGTTTCCGCTAAACAGTTACCGAGAGCTAGATATTCCTGTCTGTAACGATAACCGGTGAAGGGTTATTTTTCTTGCATATTACAAATCTAATACATTTCGAAAAGAAATTATGAAAACTAATATTTTCAGTTAACACTTTAATTCTTATAGTAACGTATGAGTACATAACTTCAGTCATAACTGCACAATGACGTCACCCTAAGAACGTTATTCATACATAAAAGGTGCGTGGGAAATACATGCTTAAAATAGTATTACGCGACTTGTCTTACATGGGGATTTAAGGCAGGTGTTTGTCAGCCGTGTCAAAAAATATAAATGTATAAAATTAAAAAATACTATTTTTCTTTTCACCAAAAGTAAAACAGTAAATTTAGATTAATCAAATATTAAGAACTGATTTCGTAAAACGCTTTTCTATTTCGCACCCTACTGTCCATGAGGTATAAAGTTATTAAACAAAAGAAATGTTCATCTTGTTATCAACGATTTTAAACATGTCAAACTGGATTGCATTGTGTTTTCATCAATGCTCGATTGATCATTCTTCCGACCCTACCGATGTCCGTTTAGAATGATGTCATTTGTCAATAATCAAGTTGCAAATTAAGGGTGACGTCATTACGCTGTTGTTAATTATATTAACTGATATCGATCAAACCTGTGGCGTTAACGTATGTGATAAGTTTTTTTAGCATCCATATTTAAACTCAGTAGATATGACTAAAGGCTTTCAAGATGTTCACATGGTATATAAATGATCTTTATTTTCGTATTTTAGATTAAAACGGACAGATAATCGTAACTATGGTAACCGTAAATGTTTACTGTTCATAAAATGCTTTTTAGCTTTAATACCTTGAATTAAGATCCTTTTCCATTTTTCCATTTTTCCATTTTTCCATTTTTAATTCTATGACTTTACTTAAATAAAAAGTGCATGCATTTGAAAACTGAATTGATGATATGCACTTTCAAAAAAAAAGAATTTGTTAACTATTTAGTCATTTAACCTTAAGATTTCAATTAAATCATGATTTATTTACATGAACTTATTTTTACCTATTGTGAAATTTAACAATATCTTAGATTTGGGGCATCAGTTTGATTGTTCTTTTGGCCCAATTTTAATAGACAATCAAGGAAATGTCTATCGCCGTCGATACAGCTAATTTAATCAACAACACAAATTTGCCATTGTCCATAAAGAAAGTAGACGACACTCAATTAGAGACATCAACGAGCATTCTTCAATATATTCTTCAGCTGAATCTAATTTGGATCAATATTTTCCATGTTGGCCTAACTTGCTAATCGTGACTTTAAGTGCATATTATTGTAAAATGAACGATCAATGCATAAATAGTTTATAACATAAGTAACCAATAGTAACAGAATTGTTTTGCAAAGAAAAATCGATAAGATGGTAACAAATACAAACATACCAAGATTATTTTAAAACAATACATTTCTAAGAGGCTTATGATCAGTAAACTTATCAAACATGTTTATCAAAAATATCTTTTAAACCTTTGCTTTGCATTTAAACTTTGAATATTATTATAATTGCTTGAAAATTTGAAGAAAACATTGATACTACATGATATCATCGGGTTTTTTTTTAGAAGTTTCTATTATAAAACTGATTGCAAATTCTTCAAGGAACTTAACTAAAGTCCAAAAGCCTAAAACATAAAATTTGATTTTCTCACAGTCTAGTACTTAAAACAGAAAAATATGCAAAGATAATTGAGGAATAAACCAAGGATTTAGTTGAAAAACGCATTTTGGCTGCTCTTAGTTCGATTTGAGTGCAATCCTTTTCACTTTTGGCATTTTTTTTTTAAATTAAAAGTATTATTCATAAACAACAAAGTGAGCAAATTATCTAATATTTTGCTCACAGGGTAATGATCTAGGCCTATATTAAATGGTACACGAATCTTTCAATGCCTTGTGCCTGCAATTAACTGTAACCCTTTCTTCAAGTAATCTTAATATATTAAATGCCAGTCACATTGTTTCAGAATGCATATTAAAGAACGCGCGTCTAGACTCGAACTTATTTTCATAAAAAATGTAGCTAAAAGTAAGCTATTGTATGTGAAGAAAGAAATATATTTACACAATGCAAACGGCACTAACAATCCAATAACTAAAAAGAGGTCAGTAAATGCAAATTACCTTTTACTGTGTTAGTCAAGCAGTGGAAATATTGTGATATGTACTGCAAAATCACATGTAAATTCTCACCGAAATATTGGATACTTTTATTTTTACTAATAATATTTTGAGAAAAATGTTCCTTTGACATAGGCCTAGACTAGTAACTTATTTACGCAATTCCAGTCAATTCGCTCACTGCGTTTTTCCAGAATGATTATTCCAATTGTGAAAAAAAATCCGTAACTGAAAAGCGTTGCAACGTTTTCCACTGATATCAGGATAAAACGGAACAAAAATACGATTTTCTGAAACGTTTTTGCATATCTTTCTGTTTAAGTGTCCAGGTCGATCTGTATACGCAATTCAAATTTTATATTTTAAGGCTATTGGACTCATTGGATTTCCTTTAAGCTCATGAACGTATTTACAAACAGAACAACATTTAATTTAAATAGAGGATATAGGTTGAGTGTAGGTTCAATTCTGAATTTATTGAACGTGTTGAATAAAATTACATTATGTGAGCCTCTGGCGACTAAAATATTATTTTATTCAACGAGTTTAATAAATTCAGTAATGAACCTACACGAATATAATATTCTATTTATCAAATACCCAAAATAAAGACTGTTTAAAGTGCAAAAGAATCATTTTTCCATGACGCACCTATAGTATAACGTTAAAATTTAGCGCATCTTTACACTAGTCTATGTTTGTATAACGTAAATGACGTCACGTCAAAATATAAGCACTGCCTTCCAATACCATTTTTACAGGGTCGCAAAATCGGCACGGATATGTGATAAACATATATATTTCCCGAATAAATGCATTAACATATAATTATACATATACAATACAAATCAAACATTTTTATATTCAAGAAAAGGATAAGAACGGAAGACTAAGTCTTATAAAATTCTTCTCCATTTTAGTGTATTTCTATAATTTGCAATATTTGTACAATATCAAAAAGTATGACAAATCGGGAATATAAATATTTTGGAAAAAAATAAAGATGCCAAAATCTGTAACAAGTAAGAAACTATATAGCAAACAATTGATTAATTGCGATGTTATAGCTAACAAAAAACATAATTATGTAGCATAATTGGTCTAGTAAAGAGAAGGGTAGAAGGAGAGTCTCACGTTTAGATCAAAGAAAACTTTTTTGTTCCGGATATATTAATATATAAACATTTTTGAAAATAGTGGCATTATCTTTATCAGGTATATATGATTTACCAAAGAGAAGAGTATTAAGTGTTATGTTGCAATTGTTAAGAATTTGAAATAGCTTTTTATCTATATCTGTTAAAACATTCAAAGAAATAGTGGAAATCAGAACAACAATTAAAAGTCGCGAGAATTTAAATATATTATGTCTAAAACTTCATGTTTTTCTTGTTTTGTGTAAGTAGAAACAATATATTACTCAACGTTGTTATTTATTTTGTAAATTACGGTGCCACTCAGAACGACAACACTCCAAAAAAGAAAAGGTTATGCTGAATGTACCATATAAATGATGTAAAATGTTGTTTTCAACTTTTTGATTTAAATTTGCGTTTCAAATTAAAATTTGTTTATTACAAACAATATATCAAATAAAACAATGTTGTAAAACACTAGTCAACAGCAAATCGAAAAAAAGTACAAAGGTTTGCTTTTTACATGATAGCCGATTACCTACATTGTCCCTGTCAGACGCATTTGGCTATTTACGTTGTACTTTAAACCATTGTTTAGGTCACAAAAATATGAGTTGGTCTTTTTTCAGACTAATATGGAGCCGTTTAATAGATAATGACGTCATTTTCTACTTTGAGCTTTATACCGATGATGTGATTTGTTTTTTATATGGATTTATATTAACAACTACATGTTCTAGCAGTACATTGTATATACAAATGTACATGTATATGAATACTTTCATTATTGAATTTCATCAATTCATTTTTATCCACAGTAACTCCGACTGAAGTTTAACAGTTATTTTTGTTTCAAAATCCATGTTCACACTTCCACGATGTTATGGTCACAAACGGTTACTTTCAAAACATATCCCATTGAAATACATTTAACGAGCAGGTATACAGGTTTACGCAGGTTTACAGAGAGAAGAAAAAACTACTTACGGATAAAATTACGTAAAAAACGTGCCATTGTTGTACGTTTTAATAATAAATGTTACTGCAATGATTTTATGAGAAATTAGTTTGCCTAGACATCAACAAATTGCTCCAGGAACTACCCGCCTATATGACTGGAATACTGTTGGAAAAGGGAAAAAATAAAACAAACAAACAAACAAAATCAACAAATTGTTATGTTCTTAAAAAACCTACATAAAATATATAGATACAAAATTGTATCACCTGCAAGGACATGAAGAAAAATATTTACTGAATAAACATAAGACTGTTAATACTTATATTTGCATAAAATGATGAAAACCACATTTAACTTTTCAAATAAGAGATGAATGCTTTCCTTTAGCGTGAACATCATTTTATTACTTTGCTATCACATGTTTGGTGTTTGCCATAAGATTGTTCAAGAAAACATACTAGGATATTTTAACTTTTCTTATAACACAAGAACATCGGAAAATATGTTCACAAATTTATATAGTTGTGGCATATACACGGGGGAGGGGACAATTACATCAGTTAAAAACATATGCTGGTTGATGTTGATTTATCTCCGATATGAGGATGATATTGAATGGCAAGATTTTTTTTTTTAGTTATTTTTGTTACGTTTGATCTATTATTGAATGAAATATAAATGCTATCCGAATCGAATACAGTTTCTTTACTCATAATTCATGTATTGTCATTGATGCAGTCTGACATTTTGTGAGAAATTTCTATTGCCGTGGGTTTAAGTGTGACAAACATATATCGTAATGATATAGAAAATGACTGATGAAAGCTCAAAACACTATGCAAACAAACAGTTGATTTGTGATGATGAAAAACTAGCCCTTGTTTGATATTCATATGGAAATCAGCAAAGTATGAGAATAATAGTCACAATGCATATTGTGATCCATGTGTGGATATATGTTCCATATCCAGAATTTAATTCAATGAAAAAGATGGACTATTAGCAATCAAAACAATAAAGCTACATAGATGTTTAGCATATAGCATCACGTTGTTGGCTTTGTACAAATCATTAACAAAATGTGAATGCCTGTGTGGGTATTTATGTTTTGAATGTAAAGAAGAGACTATATCAGGGTCGAATATCATTTCATGTTTCTAATCATACATAAGATAATTCACAATATTAAAACATACCGTTCAATTTCCTGTAAATTGGCGTCCTCAAATGGGAGTTTAACTATCATATGTTTTTAAACTGGAAACTAACATATCTTTCTAACCGATGCACATTTCACTGAAACATATTTTGTTGGTCACCCTTGCTATATGTATAAGCAAATGTATAAGCAAAATAGATTTAAAAATACCCAGAAAAGTTCCGAATTGTTAAAATGTTTATTAAATAGTATTACGACCTAGTATATAACTGACTTTGTTGATAGGATAGTATAAAGTTAATCGTCACTATTTTTTCCTCACCATATTTGATGTAGTATTAAACTCTATTCATCTTGTTTACAATACACTTTGAATTTAAAGACTTATAATTAAAGTTTTTGGGAAAAAAATCCTCCTAGGCAACTGATTTTTTCATGCCTGCTTGGTACACTTGTTTACAGACAAACACGAATTGGAAGTTCCGAAAAGGGGAACTTTCATTTAACGGCTGACTGATAACTATATTTTTCCGAGCTATATGTATCGCCTTAATTCAATTTTTGTAAGATTTCGTAGATAAAAGGAACAAAACCTCTGTTGCACAAAAATCAGAAAAATAGACTGACCTGCTTGCCTCAAGGAAACTGATGACAACATACTGCCAGTCATTAAAGCTTCCAGTAACAGGGACCTTCTTAGTGTTACAAGCATGAACATCTTTGTAAAACTTGTAATTCAAATAATTGTAAAAGTACAAATTAAAGTTAAAGAAAACAACAATAACACAATTTGGATTCTCATAAGAAATGTGCCGACAAAATTAGCAATAAAAGAAGCAACAATAACGGCTATTATCATTATTATTGTTGTTCTTTCGGGGATACAAAAAAAAGAAATTAAACAAATGAAAACAATAGGTAAAGAGACAAACACCAACAAACTAACAAACAAACAAAGAATTCTTTATTTACATTTATCCTTTTTGTTGCATATGTATTATAAGTTTCTTAATTCTAATGTTTATATTTTTTTATTATTTCTAATAACTTTCTTATTTTTCCTGAAAATGTTTGAACTACATTACGAGTTAAAATGAGAACTTTGTAAAAATATCTTATCTTGTTGTTTACTTAAAATATTGCGTTATAACCAAGCGAAAAAGGAGACCGCATTTAAAAATAAAACAAATGCCTAGTGTTTAAAGAACACCATTTTCAGTTACTCGGTATCAAACCCTTTTCGCGTAAGTATACCACTATTTTTAATTCACTTTTTGTACAGAAATCCAACACATGATTATCTTTTAAGTCTAGTGAATCCAACTCATATTATAATGTCAGGAAAGCAGAATGAATACAGAAACCTTAAAGAACGACGATATGCTATGATTGATTTTTACAATAAAACGATAAATCTATTGAATTTGCAAAGATGCCTCCCTCCGTGTATTGCTTATATTAACAAAACCGAAATTGCAGAATTATTGATGTGAACAAGTGATGGGTACGCTATTCAAAGTAAAGGTTTTGAAATTAATATAAATAAAATTACATGCAAAGAAGTAGGTAATCATAGTAATCACTGGTCACCGGCAAATGGAAAGATGGATAAAAAACATTAAGTGATGTAATGACATAAAAGGTTTGCATTAAGTAGCGGCTATTTACGAAGAGTACTCTTAAGATGCTGACCTTGTGAAAATTAAGGGCGTTGTTAGACATAGCTAATAAGTTATGCACTTTTCTTGTTCAACAAGTATTTTAGTTCAAATGATCATGAATCTGTAACGTTGTCAATCATAACGCAATTTCGGTACAATGTTTTTGTAGTATTCCAACTTCTCTTTACATAACAGCCTGTTCACATTATATATATTATATACTAATTTAAACTACTAAGGTGCCCTTGCTTTAACTTACTATGTACAGGTTCGTCCTCAAATGGACAAGTGACATTTCTAAAATAACAAAAACATGTACAGTAACTAATACGATGATTAAATCATAACTTTATACAGTACATAAAATCATTTCTGACAGTATATTTTACAGTACAATATTGTCAGAGTTGTTCTGTTGGAAGTACCAAAAGAAAGAATTATTGATTTAGACATATCTATAAAAAAATTCTCTCGTATGCATAAATTCATATGAGTCTTTATTTTAAGAATTTAAGCAATATAAAAAGAATTGCCAAGAGTATAGTTATTTGAAATAACAAAGCATTTTCTGTTTTAATTTACCATTTGTTTAAATAAAATGACAATTCTAAACCATTAAAATATTAAACACATTAGATGTCTTAATATTGTAATGCAAAGATGAATTTCAGTATCGTTACATGGTATACATTTATTGCAAATATGAATCAGCATTTATGGTAAACATAAGATTGCATGAGTCATGGTATTAATATGCTCACGTCACACGTAAACTCAGTATCCTCACTAAATATGATAACGCTTAAGACACGAAATCCTGCATTGGGCATCTAACACCTTAACAAAAAACTTTCTAAAAATCTCCTTGTCAGAACAATTCTGTTGAGTTGCGTGAGATGTTATCACTATATTTGTTTTATCACGAAATTGAAACAAAACTTACTGCAATATTGACAGACTTCATAAACAACGAAATTGGTTTCCAAGCTTCAGGAAATTAAGAACATATTTATGTGATAAGAATGAAAATTGTTTATTGACAAAGAAATAGCTTCACGAAACAGAAGAATTAAAAGTGTTGTTTTCTAAGAACAAACTGTGATACAATTTTTACGTTCTAGATCATCAAAATAAGTTAAAATGTCTGTTAAATGACAAGCCTGTCTGTCTTCATTTAAACTAGGCGATACATAGTGGACGTTTGTTTGTGTGGCATTACTTTTAAACATATCATATCAAGCAAAAATAAAGGTATTTCCATAAAAGTACAGAGTTTACGCAAAATAAAATAATTGGAAACGGCATCTTCAAACCCCGAACCCGTGCACGAACGCATGAAATTAAATGGTTTTGTCTCCAATATAATTACCATATAGTTCTTATTTGTAACTTATCATTTATTTGTAATCTTATAATCTTCAAACATGTAGCTGGATATCACAGATATCGTAATTTGCAAAGTTGAAACAAAACAGAAGCAAATAAAACTACAATTTAATGATTTATTATTCCTAACTACAACAATACGATTGTTACTCGGTTAGGCATTACTGGCTTCAAAAATCTTGGTTGCTATAAACGACCTTAGTACATGTGAAATTGATGTTATCACCCCTGAAGGGTTGAATTTACATAAACAAGAATGTTAGAAGATTTCAAATATGGTTTTATGATAAAAGTGAAACCTTTAGAGACTTACAGTTAGCTAAAGATTATCATTTAGTTGTAGAGTATGCATTTCTATACAAAATTAAATGTCTTCCTGAGCAACAACTCTTTTTGAGAAAAATAACCCACAGCACTCATTACAAACCGACAATAGTATACATACCATAATATCTAGCTCGAAGGAACTGATTACGGCGGTAAAGAGGCTCTGTCGAAGTTCCGCTAAACAGCTACCCTAATATATATTAGCATAACAAAATACGTAAAATGCATGTTCAAAGATTAAAGATATTCAACGCATGTCGTATAAATCTGCAAGTGTTGATTGCAAAAACGTGTACATGATTGTTAACTCTGTGCGTTATCTGAACAAAATGATATGTTCCGTTATCACGCTAGGGAAGTTTCAATAACAATAATTTGAACATGAGATGTAATCAGGTATTTTGGCGTAATGGTTTATAAATCCCTGAAGACATAAAGCTGATAAATGATAACATTTCAAGAAGCTCAAATTTTGCCCTTAAGACTTTCATTTTAAAACGGCGACATATCTGCATATACTAGCATCTAAAAAGACTTATTGGGTGTTTTTAAAATTATTATGTTTTGATATTCATCTTGAGGCATTGTAAGAACAATTTTCCAGATTAAGCAGAATTTTCAATGTAATGTGTCAGATAAAAAGAATTATAAAATATCTCTTCTTGTGTAAAAAAATGATTTGTAGTATTTGTAAGGAATTTTAATGTTCTAATTAAACAAACCTCACTCGGATTGATAATTGTTTTATTTGTCGTCTTTCAAAACGTTAAGGTTTCTGGTTTAAATAACTGTTCATTTAACAATTCCCATCTGAGATTTTAAAAACCAGAGTAACAATAAATGTGGCCTTTTATTAACAGTTAATTGTTTTCCTCCAGAATCAGAAATAATGTTATTCTCTTGTCCCCAAGGTCATTTTCAAATTGATAAAACGCGAGGTCCTTGTTTTTATTAAAACCTGTTTTGTCTTAGAATGTAAATTAGGAGATTTTAACAATAGTTTTTAGAAATAAAATAAAGCAACAGAAATAAGATCAACACAAATCGTGTGATGACAGGAAAGTATCAGTTATTCTTGACTTAGCAAAAAGAAGCAAATGATTCATTTATGATAACATTAACATGCACCTTTGGTGTTTTATTTCTAAATGCTTACATAAACTTTAATAGATAATAAATGATTTTACATGACGATTGCAAGAATTTCCCTTTGTTATTATCGTCCATTTTTAAAACCGAATTATTTTATCTGGTTGTAAAAATACGCACTTTTATATTTTGGCAATTAAAAACAAAATTTAGAATTTATGAATCGGTTTACTTTTGGTTAATGAGAGCGTTAAAACGAATGTGATCGTAAACGAAATTATAGAGGAGGTATTTTAAACAAGAATTATCTTTAGAAAAGATACTCGGGCAAAGTAAAACTGGTTAACTTGTATATTTTAGTTCTTACTTTTCCATGCAAAATCATATAGAAATGTTGTCATAGTTTGCATAACAATGACGTAATAATCTAGAAGGGTAATTTATCTTGAAAAATTGAACACATTAAGATGTATATGTCTCCAAACAAACCTGCCGTGTGTCGGTAAGTGAACACCATCATCTACCTAGTCGGTAAGGCAATGATTGTAATGAATATCTTATAGATATGCAAAAATATATAAATGTTATAAACATTATTTCAATTGAACACATCAATAATTATATGATATATTTGACTCTCATTGGGCATCAGAAACTTAGGCTACCTTATAAGTTCTTATGTCATTCTTTTTATTTTAGTATGATCTTGTGTAAAATAAAATAAGTTCTTACGTAAACTGTTCACTATAAAATAAAATGAGATCTGAATGCAATAAGTATTGTTAAACAGAACTTAAATATCTGAGCAATTTAACTAGAAATTTGAAGAACTATCCTTTACATATTATTTAGAACTATCCGTTACATTCTTTTTCATAATGGCAAGAACTATCCTTTACATTTTAGTTTAGAACTACCTTAGAATAACAAGAACTATCCTTTACATTTTATTTTAGAAAGCCCATTGAGATTCCCAGATTACATTTCGTAATTTAAAAAAGACAAAGAGAAACACTTCTTATATTCAGTTATTCTCTTTAAAGTTTACAGGAAGTAAAACTGAAAACAGACCGGCCTTCGGCGGAATAATTTAGGTGTTAATAAATAATGTTTATGGTCCATATCGCTCGCTATAGAACAGCCTTTTGCTAAGTACTTTATCTGCGTTATTTCTAAACAGTAACGATTCACATACTCGTACAATGCTATTACAGCCGTCAAATTAAAATGTACGTATGTAAACGTATTGAGAGATTATCAAATGTGTGTGCATGGTGCAAAAGCCGTTTATCTGGTTTTATTGATATGGTCTGTCTTTACACGGGGGACACTTCAATAACAATTATTAGAAAGTAAGATGTTATCAGAATTTATACTTGTACGACCAAAATGGTTTATAATCCCACTGGACTATTGGATCGTAAAAACCGTTTTAAAAGTCCTGTAAACGTATAAACTTCACTTGACAAGCATATTCCAAAGCACATGGAAAAGAAGACACAACTATATTAAACAAAAAGAACGAAAATTTCACAAGCTCATAAATTATATAAAAGTTATTCATGAACAATGAAATCCCTATAAATAATATATTGATATTCCCTACAAGGTGCCCATTTCTTTTATATGTGTGGTGTTATATATACTATTTTTATGGTCCTTTTGATTCCAGTACATATAATGTTGATTTTTGAATACCACTTAAGCCAGTGCAATTGTGTATGAGATATTTGTATGGTCCTTTTGATTCCAGTACATAATTATAATGTTGAGGTTTAAATACCACTTAAGCCAGACCAATTGTGTATGAGATATAATAACGGATATAATTACATTTTATCACATAATTATAATGTTGAGGTTAAAATACCAATTAAGCCAGTGCAATTGTGTATTAGATATGCAGCGCCTTTTGCTATCACTTACTAACAGAAGAAATATAACCGAGTCTACGTTTAATTTCGAGAGAGAGAGAGAGATTTCTGCTTTCTATAAGATTTGTTAAAATAATAGCAGTAAAATAATGTTCAGGCAAGTATAGAATTTCATTTATGTACTTTCGAAACTTATGAAAACTTTGAAAATACCATAATGAAGTCAATATTTTGAAAAAAAATCACACACTTTTTAAATACATTGAACGAGCAGGTATAAAGGTTTACGCAGGTTTACGGACAGAAGAAAAAAAACATGCACTAACGGATAAAATTACGTGAAAAAAACGCGCCATTGTTGTACGATTTATAATATGTGTGATTAAGGGCGCCATACACATAAATCTTACTGCAATGATTATATGAGAAATTAGTTTGCCTAGACATCAACAAATTGTTATGTTCTTAATACATCTACACAAAATAAATAAATAAGTTAATAAATAAATATTCAAGTGTAAACGAGTGTTCTTCTTAAGTACAAATGTGCATAGAGTACACATCGTAATTGATAAGTATTACCTAAATAGTTATGTGTTGTCTATAGCATATATTGAAAGGACGATTAAAGTCTGCATTCAGGGTAAACTTACCTTAATTTGAAATTTCGTGAACATCATTTTATTTCTTTGCCATCACATGTTTGGTGTTTGTCATAAGATTTTTATAACACAAGAACATCGGAAAATATGTTCACAAATTTATAAAGTTGTGGCATATACACGGGGGGAGGGGGCAATTACATCAGTTAAAAACATATGCTGGTTGATGTTGATTTATCTCCCATATGAGAATGATATTGAATGGCAAGATTAAAAAATTTTAGTTATTTTTGTTACGTTTGATCTATTATTGAAAGAAATATAAATGCTATCCGACTCGAATACAGTTTCTTTACCCATTCATGAAATTGTCATTGATGCCGTCTGACATTTTGTGAGAAATTTCTATTGTCGTGGGTTTAAGTGTGAGAAACATATAACGTAATGATATAGAAAATGACTGAAAAAAACTCAAAACACTATAAAATCAAACAGTCTTGATTTATGATGATGAACAACTTACACACAAAGCATTGTTTGATAATCATATGGAAATCAGAAACGTGTTGGAATAAAAGGCAAAATGCATATTGCGATCCATGTGTTGATATGTGTTCCATATCCAGAATTAAATTCAATAAAAAAGATGGACTATTCTTGCATATCAGACTGGCGTTTCCGTGAGTTTTACCCATACCGGAAATTTAATCTGGCATGGGGGTGCCAGATGAGTCGCTTGCTGTACAATGGCACGCTTAGGATGACGTCATTTTACCGTTATGAATAAAGTTGTAATTCATACGCTGTTGCGAGAAAGTAGTTACGGTTGTAATGATATAAATTTCCATTGAAAGTAAAGATAAAGAATTTAAAATTTAATGGAATATGGTAGAATATGCAAGAAAAAATGTCTGACATGTGTTTGCGGTTCGGATCGGAATATCCGTCCCTCGGTCACCCGCCCATGGCAAGCCTCGTTACCGCCCAATGGGCGGGTCACCTCGGGACGGATATTCCGGTCCGAACCGCAACATATGACAGATATTATTATTCGCAATCAAAACAATAAAGCTGAAATGCCCCAAGATCCTAGTTATTTGTTATATATTATAACCTAAAAAAACTGCAATAGTTACAAAAATCATTTTACTGGTGTAAAAAATGTCTGTGCCAAGGGGATGGGGTCAAATACAATTTGTATGTACATAGATTTATATAGCATACATGTCTTAAAAGTTGTTTTTTTTCTATGACCAACAACGTGCAGAGCAATGATGTTTAGCATGTAGCATAACGTTGTTGGCTTTGTACAAATCATTAACAAAAGGTAAATGTCTGTGTCGGCATTGATGTTTATAATGTAAAGAAGGGACTATATCAGGGTCGAATATCATTTCATTTTTTTATCATACATCATATTTACAAAAATAATTCACAGTTGTAAATCATACCATTCAATTTCCTGAAATTGGCGTCCTCAAATAAGAGTTTAACCATCATATGTTTTTTAAACCGGAAATTAACATATCTTTCTAACATATGCACATTTCACTGAAACAATTAAGTTGGTCCCCTTGATACATGTTTATGTATAAACAAAAGCAAAATTAGATATAAAGTATACCCAGAAAAGTTCCGAATTCTTAAAAATTTAGATATTATTACCACCTATTATATAACTGACTTTGTTGATATGATAGCATAAAGTTAATCGTTATTATTTTTCCTAAGCATGTTTGATGTAGAAGCCGCTATTAAGCTCCATTTATCTTATTTACAATATACTTTGAATTTAAAGAGGCAGACATCTGACTTATAATGAAAGTTTCTTGAAATATTTATATACCTCCTAGGCAACTGATTATTTTATGCCTGCTTGGTACACTTGTTTAAAGACAAACACGAACTGGAAGTTCCGAAAAGGGGAAGTTCATTTAACGCTGACTGATAACAATATGTTTTCGAGCCATATGTATCTCCTTAATTAAATGTTTGTAAGATTTCTTTGATAAAAGGAACAAAACCTCAAATCAGAAAATAGACTAACTAGATTGCCTCTAGGAAACTGATGACAATATTCTGCCAGACATTAAAGATTCCAGTAACAGAGACGTTCTTAGTGTTAATAGTATGAACATCTTTGTAAAACTTGTTATTCAAATAATTGTAAAAGTACAAATTAAAGTTAAGGAAAACAACAATGACACAGTTTGGATTCTCATAAGAAATCTGCCGACAAAATTAGCTATAAAAGAAGCAACAATAACGGCTATTATCATTATTATTGTTCTTCTTTGTCGGGGATACAAAAAAATAAATTAAACAAATGAAAACAAGAGGGTAAGAGACAAACACAAACAAACTAACAAACAAACAAATAATTCTTTATTTGCATTTATCCTTTTGGTTGCGTTTGTCTATAAGTTTCTTAATTCTAATGTTTTTAGAGTCTAATTTTTTATTATTTCTAATAACTTTCTTATTTTTTCTGAAAATGATTGAACTACATTACGAGTTAAAATGAGAACTTTGTAAAAATACCTTATCTGGTTGTTTACTTAAACTATTTAGTTATTACCAAGCGAAAAAGGAGACCACATTACAAATGCCTAGTGTTTAAAGAACATCAGTTTCAGTTACTCGGTAAGAAACCCTTTTCGCGTAAGTATACCACTATTTTTAATTCATTTTTGTACAGAAATCCAAAACATGATCCTTAAAGAACGACGATATGTTATGATTGATTTTTACAATAAAATGTTAAATCTATTGAGTTTGCAAAGATGCACCCTTGCATTGCTTATATTAACAAAACCAAAATTACAGAATTATTGATGTAAACAAGTGATGGGTACGCTATTCAAAGTAACGGTTTTGTAATTAATATAAATGAAATTACATGTAAAGAAGTAAGCAAAGTGAATACGGTAATCATATTAATCACTGGACACCGGTAAATGGAAAGATTGATAAAAATACATTAAGTGATGTAATGACATAAAAGGTTTGCATTAAGAAGCGGCTATTTACGAAGTATACTCTTAAGATGCTGACCTTGTGAAAATTAAGGGCGTTGATAGACATAGCTAATAAGTTATGCACTTTTCTTGTTCAACAAGTAATTTAGTTCATCTGATCATGGTTCTGTAACGTCATCATAACGCAATTTCGGTTCAATGTTTTTGTAGTATTCCAAATTCTCTTTACATATCAGCCCTTTCACATTATGTTATACTTTTTTTAAATATTAATGTGCCCTTTTTCATTTACTATATACAAGTTCGTCCTTTAATTGACGAGTGACATTTTTAAAATAACAAAAACATGTACAGTAACTAATACGATGAATTAAATCATAACTTTATACAGTATATAACATAATTTCTGACAGTATATTTTACAGTACAATATTGTAAGAGTTGTTCTGTTGGAAGTACCAAAATAAAGAATTATTAATTTAGAAATATCTAAATAAAATTCTCTCGTATGCATACATTCATATGAGTCTTTATATCAATAAATCTATTTCAGAATTTAAGCAATGTAAAAAGAATTGCCAAGAGTATAGTTATTTGAAATAACAAAGCATTTTCTTTTTCTGTTTAAATTTACCATTTATTTAAATAAAATGACAATTCTAAACCATTAAAATATTAAACATATTAGATGTCTTAATATTGTGATGCAAATATGAAGTCCAGTATCGTTACATGGTATACATTTACTGCAAATATGAATTAGTATTTACGGTATACATAAGATTGCATGAGTCATGGTATTAATATGCTCACGTCACACGTAAATTCAGTATAAACTCACTAAATATGATAACGCTTAAGACACGAAATCCTGCATTAGGCATCTAACACCTAAACAAATAACTTTCTAAAAATCTCCTTGTCAAAACAATTCTGTTGAGTTGCGTGAGATACTATCGCTATCTTTGTTTTATCACGAAATTAAAACAAAACTTACTACAATATTGACAGATATACTTGCGAAACTTCATAAACAACGAAATTGGTTTGCAAGCTTCAGGAAATTAAGAACATATTTATGTGATAAGAATGAATATTGTTTATTGACAAAGTAACAGCTTCAAGAAACAGAAGAATTAAAAGTGTTGTTTTCTAAGAACAAACTGTGATACAATTCTAACGTTCTAGATCATCAGAATAAATTAAAATGTCTGTTAAATGACAAGCCATGTATGTCATCATTTAAACTAGTTGACTTATTGTTGCCGTTTGTTTGTAAGGAATTACTTTTAAACATAACATTTCCAGCAAAAATAAAGGTATTTCCATATAATTTCAGAGTTAACGTAATATAAAATAATTGGAAACGGCATCTAAAAACCCCAAATTCGTGCTCGAACGCGTGAAATTAAATTGTTTTGTCTTCCATAGAATAACCATATCGTTCTTTTATTTGTAACTTAGCTTTTATTTGTACAAACATGTAGCGGAATATCACAGATATCTTAATTTGAAAAGTTGAAACAAAACAGATACAAATAAAACTACAATTTAACGCTTTTTTATTCCTAACTACAACAAGACGATTGTTACTCGGTTAGGCATTACTGGCTTTAAAAATCTTGGTTGCTTTAAACGACCTTAGTACATGTAAAATTGATGTTATCACCCCTGAAGGGATATGAAACGTTGAACTTTACATAAACTAGAATGTTAGAAGATTTCAAATACGGTTTTATGATAAAAGTGAAACCTTAAGAGACTTTAAGTTAGCTAAAGATTATCATTTAGTAGTTCGTAGAGTTTGTATTTCCTTTGATTTCTTGTACAAATTTAAATGTTTTCCTCAGCAACATCTCTTTTTGAGAAAAATAACCCACATAACTTATTATAAACAGACAATATTATAAGGATCTTACACCGGCTGTCGGTACAGACCGGAATATCTAGCTCGAAGGAACTGATTACGGCGGTAACGAGGCTCTTTCGAGTTTCCGCTAAACAGTTACCCGAGAGCTAGGTATTCCCATCTGTAATGACAGCCGGTGAAGGGTTCTTTTTCTTGTGTATTACAAATCTAATACATTTGGAAAAGAAATTGTGACAACTTATATTTTCATTTAACACTTTTATTCTTATAGTAGCCTATGAGTTTATAACTTCAGTCATAACGGCACAATGACGTCATAATAAGAACGCAATTCATACCTACAATGTGCGTTTGTATTACGTGCTTTAAAATACGCGACTTGTCTTATATTGGGATGTTAGGCATCAGTGTAAACAATAAATAATCAGATATGCAATAAACTGATTATCATCAGCAATGTCAAGAAATATAAATGTATAAAATTAGCGAATACCATTTTCTTTTCACCAAAAGTAAAACAGCAAATATTAAATAGAGGATATTGAATGAGTGTAAGTTCAAAACTGAATTTATTGCACGAGTTGAATAAAATTATATTATGCGAGCCTCCATAAGATTTCAATTGTATCATGGTTAAACTTTTTGTTACCTACTATGAAATACGACAATACCTTAAATTTTGGGCATCAGTTTGATTGTACTCTTGGTTCTCATTTTGGAGCTCCATAATATTCCTCTAAAGACAATTAAGGAAGTGTATATCGCCTTCGATACAGTTAATTAAATTAACGACTCAAAGTTGCCATTATCCATAAAGAAACTACAACAATCAATTAGAGGCAGCAACGGACTTTTTTCAATATATTCTTCAGCTCAATTTAATTTGGATCAATATTTGTCCATGTTGGTCTTACTAGCTAATCGTGACATTTAGTGCATATTGAAGTAAAATGAACGATTAGTGCCTGAATAGTTGATAATCATAGGTTACCAATGGTAACAAAATTGTTTTGCAAAGAAAAATCTATAACATGGTAATAAAAACAAACATATCAAAATTATTTTTTTTAAACAAAATACATTCTCAGAGGCTTTATAATTCATGTTTATCAAATATCTTTAAACCGTTGCTTTGCATTTAAACTTTGAATAATTGTATATCAATTGCTTGAAATTTTGAAGAAGAAAAAAGATTGTTAAAACTGTATGATATCATCGATTTTTTAAGAAGTATTTACAATAAACCTGATTGCAAATTATTCAAGGAACTATACTGAGGTCCAAAAGCCAAAGACATAAAATTTGTTTTCCTACATTTGAGTACTTTAGACAGAAAATATGCAAAAGATAATAAATAAACCAAGGATTAAATTGAAAATCGTATTTTTAGCTGCACTTAGCCAGATTTGAGTGCAGCACATTGTTTCAGAAAATTTTATTTAAGCAGCACGCACCTCCATATTCATTTTTTGAAACTGTATAGTTCAAACATATTTTATTCATAATCATACACAGTACATAATATACAATCATTCAATATAAACAATGATGAGATGGATTAGAACGAAAGATATAAAATCTTATATAGTTCTTCTCCGACTCAATTATGAATAAACAACAAAGTGATGGCATCAATCTACTGAGACAATGTGTATGAATTCATATACATATAAAGATATACATATGTTAGAGAAAAAAAACCTTAAGGATGCATACATATTCAGACATATATAATAAATTGGGGGAATTAGTTATAATTATAACGTTATCCCAGCACATTAAGAACTGAATTGCTTTGGCTGGTTCTGGAGAATACAAATTTAATGGTACAAAAACGACTGTGATAATGAGTACATATGTACAAATTGTTTCAATAAATCAGGTTTCGAACCTCTTACTTAGTGTGATATATTTATGAACTGCAGAAAATATAAAAATATTGAAACTGTATCTAAAAGAAAACAATTCTGAAGTGAACAAAGAAAGAAATTTACACAATGCAAAAGGCATTTAAACTACACAAAAATAAATAAAAAGAGGGCAGAATATGCAAAATGCTTTTCAATTTTGAATATTTCTTAAAATTAGAATAAATATTATGAAAATACACATTTTGCGAATTATCTTGAATGTTGTCTACAAGGTAATGATCTAAACCTATATCAAATGGTACACGAATCTCTGACAAGGCACAAAGTAATTAAACTGCTTTTCATGTCATCTTAATATATCATTAATTTCTATGCAAATACCTGTCACATTGTTTCAGAATATTTTATTTAAGCAGCACGCACCTCCAGATTCATTTTTTGAAACTGTATCTAAAAGTAAACAATTGTGAAGTGAATAAAGAAAGAAATTTACACAATGCAAAAGGCACTTAAACTACACAAAAATAAATAAAAAGAGGGCAGAATATGCAAACTACCCTATCCTGCGTTAGTAACGTAGTGGAAATATTCTGTTAAGTATTGCAAAATCACTAAATTATCGACCATACGTAAGTAGAAAAAATATGTTACTCAACATAGATATTAATTGTGTAAATTACGATGCCGCTCAGAAACGACAACATTCCAAAAAAGAAAAGGTTATGCCAAATGTACCATATAAATTATGTAAAATGTTGTTTTTAACTTTTTTTATTCAAAATAGCGTTTCAGGTTTGTTTATTTAAAACAACATATCAAAATTGCTAGGTTATTTTGGTGATGATATTATTGTTTTGTTTTTACATAACGAAAAATTGTTTGTTATTTTTGTTTTTCGATTTGTTGTTATTTGTTTACTTATGTTATTTTGATATATGTCATCCTTGTTGTGCTATTGAACATATATATAAATGTACTTAAAAATTCTATTTTGAAGTTAATATATTTTACGTTTTTCAGAACTCGGCCTGTGGTCTTTCATTAACACTTTATGAACGTATTTTATTACGGAAAATACGTGACTATCTTAGCAGGGTCAGTGCTGTTTAATAAACACCTTTACTACGCTAATGAGATCGATTAGTCTGAGTAAAGTCTCTGTTTTTCCTTTCATATGTAGCATATAAAATGCAATAAGATATAAAATGTCAAGGCGATTTTTCAACAGTATGTAAATCTGTATAAAAAAATGTATCATTTGAAGCTTCTGAGACATATCAAGACATATCTTTTTAACTAATTATTTTCAGTCTATGTCAAACTTTTTTAAAGTCTCAGACATATCAGTAAAAAAGAACTCATTGAATATGTATGTCTTTTAGTGAAGTAAGTTTGTTTCAGAAATATAAAATGGTAAAGTAAAAATACATTTTTCTTGAATCCAGTATCATTTCATTATTAAATATCATCATAACAAGAAGTATTTATAAAAAGAATACTCGGCAAAAGTAAAACTGGTTACTTTCCATATGTAATTTCTAAGTTTTTCATACATACGCAAATGTTAGCAATGCTTACATAACAATTACATAATAATTTCTTGAAGCTAAAAAAACAACCCATTTTGAAAACAAAGAAATTAAATTAAAAGCGTTTTGATATTGATGTCTCTTCAAAGTAAACTTTCAGGATCGTGACTCTTTATTTTGGACAAAATTTATAATTCACCAGAAATTGTAATGACATCTAAATGCAGTGTAAAATGTTTTGTGTGAGGGAGTATCGTTAAACAGAACTTAAATATCTAAGCTATTTAATCAGAAACTAAAGATTTACCCTGTACATTACTTTAGAACTATCCTTTAATTGGCAAGAGCTATCCTGTACATTTTATTTTAGAACTATTATTTAAGAATTTCAAGAACTATCTTTACATTTTTTCAGAAAGAGCTATATGAGATTCCCAGATTTCAGTTTGTAATTTTAAAATGACCCGTGAAAATTCTTATTATATTCAGTTCTGTCCTGTAAATTTCATAAGAAGTCAAACTGATTTTCCGGAAAACGAGAAGAGAACATAACACTATAACAAAATAAACTAGAACTGCCACTATCATGGCGTGAATACCCCCGCATACCACTTTGTCAGAATCAACAGTGGCCATTTAGAGCTCAAGGACAACCTCCCTGCCAAATCTGAGGTTACTAAGCCAGTGCATTGCTAAGTTATGTATTCTACATGATTCAAATGTGAAAATGTCAAAATCAATACACTGCGGACAGGCATTCTTTAGCAATTGAGAAGAAAAGCTTTTTTTTGTCAAGGTCCCTGTGACCTTGACCTTTGATCCAGTGACCTCAAAATCAAAAGGGGTCATCTACTAATCATGACTAACCTCCATTCCAAATATGAAGACTGTGGGTCAAAGGCATCTAAAGTTATTGGGCATACAAGCTTTTTATAGTCAAGGCCCCTGTGACCATGACCTTTGACCTGGTGACCTCAAAGTCAATAGGGGTCATCTACTAATCATGACTAACCTCCATGCCAAATATGAAGACTTTGGGTCAAAGGAATCTTAAGTTATTTGGCGGACAAGCTTTTTGAAGTCAAGGCCCCTGTGACCTTGACCTTTGACCTGGTGACCTCAAAGTCAATAGGGGTCATCTACTAATCATGACTAGCCTCAATGCTAAATATGAAGACTATGGGTCAAAGCAATCTTAAGTTATTGGGCGGACAAGCTTTTTGAAGTCAAGGCCCTTGTGAGCTTGACCTTTGACCTGGTGACCTCAAAATCAATAGGGGTCATCTACTAATCATGACTAACCTCAATGCCAAATATGAAGACTATGGGTCAAAGCAATCTTAAGTTATTGGGCGGACAAGCTTTTTGAAGTCAAGGCCCTTGTGAGCTTGACCTTTGACCTGGTGACCTCAAAATCAATAGGGGTCATCTACTAATCATGAGTAACCTCCACGCCAAATATGAAGACTGTAGGTCAAAGGAATCTTAAGTTATTGGGCGGACAAGCTTTTTGAAGTCAAGGCCCCTGTGACCTTGACCTTTGACCTGGTGACCTCAAAATCAATAGGGGTCATCTAGTAATCATGACTAACCTCCATGCCAAATATGAAGACTAAAGGTCAAAGGAATCTTAAGTTATTGGGCGGACAAGAAAAAACCGACGGACGGCCGGACAGCCGGACGGACGGACGGACAACCTGATTCCAGTATACCCCCCCCCCCCCTTACAACTTTGTTGTGCGGGGGCATAATAACACACACAAACATGTCAGAAACGTGAATCAATTTTCTATAAATGATAAATATCAGAATGCAGTTTGTATTTTTCATTTATTTCTTTATCACTTCAAAATATTGTTACAAAAGTTAGCGAAAGTACGAATTCTGTTGAACATCTTAATTTTGGTTAAAATTGAAGTTTACACGTATTATGCATGTTTAGTTGGTGATAATCAGGCAAATTACCATTTTTGATTATTCTTTCGCTTGAAAAAGAGATAAAGCTTTTTTAATTTGAATTTTCAACACTGTTACTTTTGAGAATTATGCTTATGATCCGGTTGAAACAAATAACCATTTGCATTTATACACATTCTACAGTATCTATGGTAACGTAGGGTAACGTTGAGCGGGGTAACTTACTTCTTGATGGGATACAGCGTCAGAAAAATCGATCCCACGCATCTAAAAATCAAACCTTTTCGAAATATTCTCCACTACACGATACACACTTCTTCCACCAAGAATGCATTTGTCAAAGCAGGACTTGAACTGATTTTGGGAAATTTACGAATTGTTTCTCGAACAACAATTGGCACATTATGAACGTCATTATGTTATTTTATTATGAATATTTATAAAGGTTAAATCGTATCATATTTCCCACCTTGATAAAGATAGTAACTTTCAACTAACAAATTGCTCAAATACAGACCTTGCAAATTTGGTTCGCTTTATTGTTTTGATGTTTGTGTCCATTATTGCTAGAAAATACATAACATGTTTATGAATTATAAAGTATATAGCTGCGTTATTTTATGTGCCGAAAGCTAAAAGCTTCTTATGGGATATTGGCAGAAACATATTATTTGTTAGTCAATAAAGATGATTGAGAAGATGATTATATAGACACTTGAGAAAATGAATCATAAACAAAAGAATGGTGTACGGATATTGACTATATACAGGAAAAATGAACGGATGATGGTCAATAGAAATTAGTAATATAGTTAGACAGAAATAAGGAAGAAATACAAAATGTTCTGTTCAATCTCAGTAGAACGATACTTTGTTTAACAACAATCACTTTTCAACAACAGTATTTTTTAAAAAGTAACAAGTTACACATGTACAATGAATGTAACATTTCTAAAAACACATATCTCAGCAACAACAAACATCTGTGGCTTTGAATGAAGATAAAGTATGGCATTTATGTAAGTTGTTGTTGATGTTGTTGTTGTTATTGCTGCTGCTGCTACTCCTGCTCCTGCTGTTGTTACCGTTTTTACCATTGCTATTGTGTTGTTCTCTGTTTTAATCACATACGTCTTCTCCGAGTTTGTATGATTTACCATACAGAAGCGTCAAAAAACGTCCCATGGTATAAACTTCTTTCTTTGTTATTATTTATACAAAAGCAAAAGAGTAAATCTCATATATTTAATATTAAAATGAACAAAAGGTTATTTTGTTTTCTGTTTCTTTTTATTTTAATATCATTGCTTCCAGTGCTTTTTCATTTCAATTAAAATGTACTTTTAATTTTGTACTATTACGATTTTTTCAAACAAAACATATAAGCCTGATGGCGACAACAAAGGATTTTACGTTTGCGATTAATACAGACCAAGGTCAGCCAGCGCTTTCTTGTCGTCTGATCATGGTCTGCACTCTGTACATATTTTAATTTTCCCTAAACATAATTAATGATTTAGTCCATAGTGAAAGATGTTCAAATCTGTTTAAGATATAGTAGCTTTACATATTTTTAAAGAAAAGATATCATTTTGATAATTGTTTTGTTTAATTTATTTGTTTTTTTTTAAATAGCAGTTGATACATTCTCGTGTGATGAATATGTCGATTTTTGGAACGCGTATAAATCGCCTTCGTGTGTCGCCATTTCCTCTTGCATAGGCATAGAATATACATGTAGTTTGACGTACAAAAAAATGATTTCTTGGAGATAAAAAAATTGACTTTAACTCCATTAATATTTGTAAAAAAAACACCACTTTTGTGCGTTAATGAGAATTTGCATGTATATTTATAAACTACAGCCGTTACACTTGATTCAAACTCTTTGTCTAGCTTATAAATGATAAATCATCTTTTAAAATTTATCAGCTCTTAAAGTACTTTTATTATTAAATGGACACGGATCTCATAGGTGCTTAAAACGCTACTGGTATTTGACATTTGGCATGCAAATGTACTTTACAGTATATAATCGATTTAAAGAATATTTTACGATGGTAAAGAAGTGCTAGCGCAAAGTGAAAATCTTAATATCTCTGCAACTAGATAATATTTCGTTCCATAATAGGAATACATAATTATCTCGTTCCATCGATATATATATATATAGATATATTTTCCTACCTACAACAAAATTATCTCATGGCCATGAGGTATTGTTTGTTTCGTTCCCATGTGGTATTATTTCAGTTCCCAGTTCACACGGCATAATTATATCATCTAAGCTAATTACATTTAAAGTATTACTTGAGGCAACCTATTAAATGAATATATAGGGTGTCCGAACAGAATGGTAACACTTTCAATCATTGATATATAATATCAAACATTATCTGATACATTTCAAAATTTGTACATGTACAGAAGTACTGCATTTGATGCATGCAGCGTAGCACTATCTTGCATAAACCACTCGTTTTTGGATATTCTCGGATTGCTTATGTAGACCAGTGATGAACTTGTTCCGCAGAAGGGACAGATATCGCTGAGAATTGACTGTGTCGTTAAACACATAAGGACCGATCAACCCGTAGGATGACATGGCACACCAAATTATTATTATTATTTTCAGTTCACTCTGCCATGTGTTCATTTGCCAAAACCGCATGATTTGTTTGCAAACATGGCCAGACAGCAGGAAGTGTGCATCGTCACTAAATGAAAAATGCGTCTACGTAATTGTCAGCAACATCAGCAGTCCAGCGTCAAAAGTCAAGTCTCTGCACTTGGTCAGTAATGGATAATTTCTGAATGATTTGAAATTTGTATGGAAACAGTTTCAGGTCATTTCTAACTTTGGTGTTGACAGACGTTTTCGGAATACCTATCTCAGAAGAAAATCTTCTCAGCGAAGTTTCCGGACTCTCACTTAACAAATCTTGAAGAGAACTCACAGTTTCATCGCTTCTCGATCAGTTTTCGCAGCATCATCAACCGATCCGAACTGTTCAAACTTGTTCACAATTTCGTAAATGTATTTTATGCACACAGTAGATTTCTTAAATTGTTACTTAAATTCCCTTTAAACATCAATAACACTTTTATTTTCGTGATATTTTTTTACCTCATATTCGTTGATCTGCCGTCAAACGCGCCATTTGTTGAAAAATATGTTATTGCGGAAATGACGTTATGACGTCAAAACGTTACCATTTTTAGCGCCGTTTTAGTTTACCTTAATAGTTTACCCTTTAAAATGGTGTATTGTTTATTTAAATAGTCAAATGTAAAGCAAACATTTTGAGATTTCAAAGTGGGACACCGTGTACTATTATAAATAACTTATCCTGCAAGACTTGTCTAAATCAGAGTTAATAAAAAGACACAACGTAACAGCTTAATTGACATGAAAAACTTCGTTGCTTTTATTATGTCTGTCAATTGAATGATATAAGTCTACCAAATATTATCATTATTTTAATTTCTTTGTCTTGACGTTGTCAGGAAAGACTGATATCATACGTATACAATTTTATAGATTTCTTAACCTTTACATAGCAGTGTATGACTGTTTATATTTATTTACTATTTACAGCATTAACAAAACAATTAATTGATTTATAATTAATATACACATTAATATAAATAGTCAAAGTTAAAACAAATGATCTTACTATATACTAGTAATAATTCCATCAAATACGAGGAGTGTGATTTGATTGCATGATGCCAAATCGTCGTTTGCTTATACATGTTTTTTTAATTTAATGAAGAATTTAAGAAATCAAATAGAAATTGAGGTGAATATTAGACACGTTGTCCCTGATAAATATTGATTGTCCCTTTGTAGTAAGTTTCTTTGATAATAGCATTAACCTTAGTGGCAATGCTTTTTCATTCAAACACATTGAAGGAAAATAGACTATCTACCAACATACATCAATATTAGTTTACAGTCAGTCCTACCAACTTCATGAAGTTACGTTATTTTTTATTTTTATTTGATGGGTCAGTCAGTGCGTTTGTGATATAGTCCATCAATTTATATTAATTTATAAATAAAAGCACTAGTGCTTCAAAACATGGATCTCCGTGACAACACTCACGTAATGCTCGGATTTTTGTTTTTGTATTGACATACAAACGGTACAATATATAGCTGCAAACAAACTATTGAAAAATGTCGTGTAGTGCATTTGGACAATAATATGTAACAAAGGTCACGCAAAACATCACGTAAAGGCCTTAAATAGAAATGCACGTCATTCACCACGTGAATATTAACCTTTACAATAAATATTGTTTATGAAAGACCATATTTAAGGAATAATAAGTGGTACACTTATTATTCCTTAAATATGATCGCTAACCTGACAAACAATGAAATATTATTACACTCTAGCAGCCATTTCGTTGCGAAGCAGACAATGAAATTGTAAAGATACATTTTATTGAAATATATCTAGTAATTCCAAGAGGGCAGAGCCAATATTGACCCCAGAGGCCATGAACAAATACTGCAGAGGTGCACCAGACGGTGCTTCACAAAAATATCATATGTGTGATTTCTGACAAAATGTATTATTATATAAGTCTGTGTAAATTCAAGTGCCTCCAGAGCGGGGCGGGACACAATTCAGAAGAGGATAGCTTCAGAGCGAGAAAGATCTCGAATCTAGGCGTCTAGTAGACAATGCTGCACATCAAATGTTCAGGCTCTGAGCTTTATGGTTTCTGACTGGAAGGTTTATTTTTCTTGTTGACAAATAAGTCTATGAAAACTAAAGTGTCTCTTTTGGTGTTGTGTCATTAGTAAACAAAAGACTTTTTGAAAAAATAAACGGTTTTAAAAATGTGACCCTGTGGTTTTGGGCTTGAAATAAGTACTAGTGCTTCAGCAGGTGTTAATGCACGAAAAATTGGGAATGAACCCTTTATTATATTAAAATAAAATGTATTGGATGTGTAAATTCTATGTATTCTGGGTAACGTGAACATTTTGTTTTAAGACATGTTGTCGCCATTCCATAAAGAAACTGAAATTAGATATACTAATAGTTACAAAAAATATTATATTACCGTTACAAAAATTCGTATCTGGTCGGTCCATTTCCTCATTACTATATATAGATTTTTTTAAATATTTTCCTCAGTTGTCAAAATAAGGTGTACTTCATCTTAAAATATATGATTAGCAATTTATTCACACAAATGCATACATACTAAATGATATAATGCTCTTAATATAGGATTAAACATACATAGTATGAAAGTATTTTGCATTTCTGTTTCCTTACAATATTCATTTATCACAACAATTATTTCATAATAATTAAAGCATTACATTTTTTACTTCATTTCATGTTTGTGTTATTATTCCAAAAAATATTTATAGACGGATTTTATTTTGCTTTTTCGTATTTTCACATTATCTCTTGTGTTTTAAGCAAACAAGATATGCTGTGCACAATAAATATGCTTGTATACCACCTGTATAACAAGGCTGTAAAGTTTTACGAAGTTCAACGTTCATATGTATGTAGATATTTATATATGAAAAAAAATATTTATAACCATAGACCCGTAAACCTTTAAGTAGGAAGTTATAAACTCACATAGTGCTTAAAAGTACAAATGTGGTTTCAATTTTCTTTTTTCGACTTGTTTATTCATTTTCGTTCTCAAAAACACTTACGAACTATATGCCGCTTTTCAGGGAATTACTCGAAACTGTCACATTGAACGTTTTATGATCACTGCGGTATGAACAAAGTTATATGCTGTGTTTAACTGTTGATTGGGGAGGCTATGCCTCCCCAATGTTAATACAATCCGTCAAATCTTACTGCCGCGGTAATCAGGTCAAAAAATAGTACCTTGATTTTTTCTAAGCTGACTCATCACTCATCACAGACATTTACCATATGAAACTATTTTCATTCTTTTATTTCATATCTGCAATTTGTAAAGATAATAATTCTCTGAAAAATTCTTGATTTTGTTTGTTTGTTTTTTTTCAAAATCACTACACCGTGACGTCATACTGCCGCGGTAATCAGGTTTAGGCATACGTACGTTGGTAATAAATAGTTCTGGTATGAAAACCCTTTTATATAATGACTTTATCAATATTTTTTAAACAAAAAGCATAAATGAAAATTTATAGGTACATGCTTTAATTAGGTGGCAAATATTCTTTATTATTTTTGATAACAATTTTCCTATCACTACGGAGCGACCAACTGTTTATGACGGGTCATTAACTAGAACGTTGCAACACCGTAGTCTCAATATCATGCATGTTCTTTTGTTGTTATAAACCATTAATAGTCCTTAATACTTTTTTAAAGACAAATAATAGTAAACTGTCGCTTACATCAGAGACATGGATCATGCTTGCGTGATAACTAAGGAAAACTAACATATTAGTACACCTTAGGAGGCTGTACGCGGAAAACGCTCATAAACCGCTATATCATATAGCTGTTAGTAAATAGTTTGCATACATTTAACTAAAAATTCACTAATGGTGATGAACATATAGTTTGAAAACATTATATTCTTAAACCATGTATCGCCGGAAAAAAAAACTATTTAACTACAAAATCCGTAAGGACCCTCCGTCAAAATTTCACCACAATATCACATTTCGTCACCTTAGTGCAAAAACTCAATAACTGCATATAGATAAAGAAGCAGATATTGAGTTCTTGCACTAGGGTGACGATTTATTATTAGCAAAATAAAAAAAGCAATACTTATATTTTCATCTTACATAATTCATTAATCAAACTTTTAACATAAAAGTATCTTTTAAAAATATGTCTGGCAATTGACAGATCCCTACTCTGATCTTTTATTTGTAAAGGAATAAATTTAAACATGTGCTCTTTTGTTTAGGAATATTTTGTATTGAATGTCTTAATATGTCCACTAATCTCATAATTAGAATTAGACAGGTCAGGGATCTATACAACCAGTAGTTTAGTTATCTACGCTCATTTTAATCCCAATAGAAACATTCAAATATTTGGGGTAAAAAACATGACCAAAGTACCTAGTAGTCGTTTACCCGGTGGTGATCCCATTAAACTGATTATGGATTCGAATAGAAATCACAAATAGAAACATGTGTTTCGGTACAACAAAAATCGGAAGTAAAGTGAACAGTTAAATGACAGAAATATGTGGTCAAATATGTTTTAACAAGGAAATGATTATTTCAGAGAAAGACGCAAAGATCAGTCTTCAATCAAATGAATGACCCCGTATTGTGTAATTAGAAAGTTTATTCAATTCTAGGGCAACAAATCATAATTTGATAGTCCATGTGTATAAAATTTTCAATACAGATTGTGAGATACATAAAAATATTAAAGAATAAGAAGCTTTAAAAAACAAAACAAAAATAAAACGCATATATATACGAATGACTTACAGTCGAGCATCGGAAATTCATCAACATACATTTGTATCTTACGAAATTTTAATTTGAAAACGGTATTTGCGCGCGCTGAAGTGATTAATGTTTATTTGAATAAATCAAATAAAAAGAACTTATATGCTTGTGTTCTAAAAATAATTGGCGGCATGAACCGAATTTTGTTTTCATTTTACAACACTTGAAAAATTACTACAGAAAACATGTTGTTGCTTTTGTTTTGTTTTGTTTTCAACAAGAGTGTGTGTTTTAAGTTCATTTAAAATAACCATATGTCCGAGATTATAGCATCGGGGACGTCTTTTTGAAGCAGAATCTTCCTGGTAGCCCATTCTTCGTTCGTTAGTGGTAAAGGAGACGACAGTACTGTCAATGCATCAACTTCCTGACTGACGACAACAAAAAACGGCGTTCATTAGCGCCAAACCTCCAGAGTAAGTTACGACAGGTCAACCAATCACCTCTGCGTATTTGAGATGACTTGACCTTGACCTGTCGTGTGCCTTATCCGCGACGTGCATATCCCTGGAGGGATTTGAAGAAGTTTCAACAAAAACCTCCAAAACACGCTATTTATAACACCATTCATAGCACTGACGCTTCGATGTTCTCATCTATTTGCGGGAAATGGTCGACAAGGAAAACCCTACGTAATAACCGCACACCCTGTTAACAACAGATTTTCCGCAGTATATATTTCAAGCTAGCGAGGTTTAAAATCTATCGATTAACTACCATAAGTTGGTTGAGTGTTGGCGGTAAAAAAGAAGATATAACTTCCTGATCAATTTTCACTTAGGTTGATTCAATTTTTGAATAAGCTTTGCAGATATGTATTTTTTCAAGAAATATTTAGCTTTAATATTATCCGAAGCCGTCAAAGTCAGCGACGAGTAATGAAATGGGAATAATTTTTCTGAAACGTGATTTTATTCGAGATTTGCTTCGGGAGAGAAGACAACTTTCTGTCCGTAGAGAATGAATATTAATACTCATCACAAGACAGTGTCTTATTGATCTCAATTATGGTACATGTAAATATGTATAATTTTTTATGTTCAATTAAAATGTTGCTTAACTTGCAGTTGTTATTATCATTCAATGGTATTAAAATGACATAAAGTATTTATTGATGAACAGTCCTAGAATATTTTGATAAGGAACCGTCAGTTGTAAAATGGTATTATGATATTATAATGAACAGTCGTCATACCAGTGGTATGTCATTTATGAATGGTTTTAGGTTTTTCAAAATTTGCATGATTAACAATCCAAATGTAGACCTCAATGAAATGTTCTGGAATATTAACAAAATGAATAGTCAACCATATTAACCATATATATGAATGGTTGAACGATAAATGGCGCAATGTGCATATCTTCTTATTAAACAGCACATTTTAAGCAAAAAGAAAAGAAACTATAAGTCTGAAACATTCTGTCATAGCCTCCCCATCAGTACATTCAGTGCTTTGATTTTTGCTAATGCCGATGCTTTGGCATTCCCAGTGCCTTGAATTAACCACTTATATGAATAACTTAGCTTAAATGAAACGAGCGTGCAACATTTCCACTTTGTTTTTTGTGGCGTTCGTTAATAATTTCATTTTATATATGTTATGAATATAAATTATTTTACGTATGTTGTTTTACGATGATGCCTAAAAGCTTTTGATAGAATACTGCCTAACATGTAATTTGTCACGTAAGAGAGATACTATGAGCACAAGAAAAGAGAAGAAAATGGATCATTAATGAAAGCTTGTACGAAAATTTTGACTGTCCGGAAAGAAGATAAGAGCTTACAAGGTTATATCTCTATTTTTATCAAAAATGAAAATTTTTAAACAAATATTGTTAACTGACAGGATTATTTTAAAAAGAAAGCTATTTTCTGCATAATTTGTTCGCAAATGGAACGGCTTGGTCTATTCTTTGTTATGTTCACAGAGCTTCCTTTGTCAAAGATACAGCAATACATAAGAGAACATTGCTTGTCCTCACTTGCTCCCTTTAATATCATTTTAGAAGTTTGATAATTTTAGTTTTACTCTGGAACCTTTCGTGGAATCAGATTGGTCCTCGGTTATTTGGATTACCCATTACTTCATGAGCATTTTGTGAAAAATGACTGTTTTCATTGAAACGTCTTCCGTTACAAGTTCAAATTGCTATAAAACTATAATAAAAAACAGATTCAATATTAATCAAACTTGGCACAAGTGTTGACTGGACCATTGCCAATAGATTGAAATAGAGTCAAATGCTTTTCAGCGTTGGTTACACGTTACCTTATGATCTATCTGGGGTCATTTTTAGCCTCTCACAAGTCCAAAATTTTCTTGGCGATAAGGAGGACTGCCGCCCCCTTCAAACCCCCTTAACACAAGGGGGCACATCCCCCGTCTGGCAACCCCCTTATGTATTTTTTTTAAATAACATTTCTCAAACAACAAAAAGTGTTGGGGGCCTAAATAAGGCATTTTTTAACCATATCAGACAACAAAAAGGGGGTGAAAAAGGCGTTAAAAGGCGTGTATGGGTTAACAGAAAATGATGAAAATACTTGAAATTACCCAAAATCGCGTTTTCCATGTTTAAACATGGCCTAACATAAATTTGAAGAAAAATTGTTGTTTTGTTAGATTTTTTTGATTTTTTTCCCATTAACAGAAAATAATAAAATACTTGAAATTACCCAAAATCGCGTTTTCCCATGTTTAAACATGGCCTTACATATAAATTTGCAGAAAAATTGTTGTTTTGTAGTTTTTTTTATTTTATTCATTGACAGAAAATGATGAAAATACTTGAACTTACCCAAAATCGCGTTTTTTCATGTTAAAACATGGCCTAACATATAAATTTGAAGAAAAATTGTTGTTTTGTAGATTTTTTTTATTTTTGTCATTAACCCATTACTTCATGAGCATTTTGTAAAAAATGGGTTGATTTCATTGAAAAGGGTCTCCCGTTACAAGTTCAAATTGCTATTTAACTTTAAAAACTGCTTCAATACTATTCAAACTTGGCACAAGTGTTGACCGGACCATTGCCTTTGCAACAACATGCTCAAGCTTAAATTTCCTGTTACCATGACAACGAGGGGACATCTCAAAATTGCCAAAAATCACTATTTTGCGTTGATTTTTTCCATCAATTTTATATCGCGTAATGGGTTCAAAATCAACAAAGTACAGCGTTACATGATGTAAAGAAGAATATTCTAGACTTATTCACAGTGACCTTAACTTCAATAACATTTAACCGTACCTGAGGTTTCTTTATGTTATTTTTTGTACCAATTACCTACGATTCCGGTCTGTGTATGGCATTTATAGGTCTAATTTGGAAATTCAAAATAAAATATTTTACCTGTTTTTTTACCAAGAATACATCAAGTCCAAAGTGAATATCAAAGAAATAGTAATTTCGGTAAATGTTTGAAAGTATGACCTTGCTAGACGTGTAAAATCAAGGTCATACTTGAATTTCTCCATGTACAAATGTTGACCTATGTGCTTTTCTACTCTAGTGTGAGGGAGAGGAACTATATATGTTTTCTTTCGTTCTTATCCCTTTCAACTGTACGTAACAATTATATACATATAAAATGATATATGCAAAATATTGAAATAAATATGTTTATTAAACTATTACCTTGATGTAACTGCCATTTCATTTTTGGAGATTTTTATTTTCCAGCAGATTTGAAATAAAGACAATTTTTTTTTAAATTTTTAAAAAAATAATTTAGATATAAAAATAAGGGTTTGGGCTTCGCCCCATTTCGTAAACAAAAAGCCCGATAGACCCCCCTTTTTTTAAGACCGTTTTTAAAATTGTCGCCCTTGGATGAGACAGACCTTTTAAAAACGAAACCCACGGGGTTTGGGCCACCCGCCCAAAGATGTATGCCAAAATATTTAAAGAGGCTTTTGATTTAAATAAATTGCCCGAGAAAATTGTTACGAAAAGTTTTTTACCGCCCGCCCGCCGCCCGACATCACCATACTATAACCCGGGTTTGCACTAGTGCAACCCGGCCAAAATATATATATTAAACCATATAATAAGTAACGTTTGATTTTGTTATTGGAATATAACTTAATAACTTAATTTACTAAAATACCTTTGATGAGGAAACAAAATCAATTTTAATTCATGCGCCAATGAATATTTTTGACATAATTTTTGTTTGTAGTTGTTTTTGTAATGTTTGTTTGTTTCTTGTTTTAATTATTTATTTATTTATTTTATTTGCTATCGAATTTGTTCAGTTTTCATACCATGTAACTGTGCTTATTGGGAATGTTAGCAATGCCCAACATAACTTTGTTTTAATGAAGCCATATTAAGAAATTTACACTTGAGTATGTAATATGTCAATGCCCTTAAAATACTATATACAAACGCCAAAATGCCACTTTTGTTCATCAAAAAAAAAAAATCAAAACGTGTAAATGGAAGTACATTGTTCTTCCAAAATTGCTTCATTGTTTTCAAATGTTGTCCATTTTGTGTCAGGATATTGGCCTACAGCGGAAATGAGTTGGCTATTATTTCGAAATTTTTTCTATGTAAAATATTTCTTGGGAATTTCCATACAAAAGGACGTAATTACTGCCCTTTATTGTCGTCTTGGAAACACACATTATCAGTCAATCGAATTGATAGAATTTGTTTTCAGTAATTCATTTGGCCGTTTATACACTATAAACATGGACATAAAATAAGAATCAATGCAAATTAATGTCCGGCTTAAAAAGAGTGTTGTTAGACTAGTATTCTACGAACCCTTGTGAACATATGGTATTTAAAAGTTCCTAGACATAGACCGAAAGGGTTCTACTAACCGGTCTTAGTTTTTTACTACACTTTAAGCATTAATTGCAGTTTTTTATAATTAAAAAGTCCTCTGGGGTTTAACTTTTATTTCTGATTAGGCAACTTCGTGTATTCGTAATTTTGTTAGATGTGATTAATTCAGGAATACTTATTACAACAACAAGTATATTCAATTATGAATCCCTTCCCTCTATATGAAAATTTAGAATTTTTTGTTACATACTTATATATCTTCATTTTTTTACAATTTTTATGCAACTTACTTACAGGCCCACTCTATCCCAGAAATGCCTAAGTTTATTTAAAGTGATTAGGTATTTTGTACGGAAGTCTAAATACTATTTTGTTTACATCTTTCTACTTATATGAAAAATAATTTTCACATTCTGCGCTACTTTCTTTGAGTAGTAAGCAAATCTAACTTGAAATCCCACTCGTTAAAATATTAGTACATCTAATGTTTGTCATTTCTTTAAGAATGAAAAGAAAAATCGTGTTTTATGGCATTTAATTTGCCATTAAAATTTAAAAATGGTTTTAGACGTCCAGGTGCAATTTGTTTATATATAAAAAGGAATTTAAGATTGATATACTTAAACCAATGCCGTTATAAGTATGGTATTACCATGCAATAGAATGTAAATATATGGTCATATTATTATTTAATGAATTGTTTGATTTTGATCTGTTTGGGGTTTTACGGCGCACCAACACCCAATTTAGGTAATATGGCACTCCAAAACAGGAAAGACGATTTTTGCTAACCTCGTTTGTTAACAAACTTAAAGGCAAACACCGGGGGTCAAAACCACCTCCACCTGTTGGAGAGTCTAGTAATTCAAACTTCATTTAAGTCGCCTCTTGACAATCACGCAGGGGATAAACGGTTTGGCTGCAACAAGCAAGCCCTAATAAGCCCAACGAGGGGGTCATTTCCATGTAACTTAATGAAAAAATAATATCGAGTATGGATCTGATGAATTTAAAGATGTGTATCCGCAGAAAAATTGACATTAAGATGAATTTTCGTTTGGGTTTACTGAAGGGGCATGTATGTACAATAAACCGGGTTGGGGAATAAAATATGTTGAAACTCACTACTTAAATTGAATACTTTGCACGTTCTTTATAAAACATCATGACTTGTTGAGTGTCTGATATTCATTATCTGAATATATCAGTGCTTACCAGAAAGTACATGTATATCTGACAACACAAAGACTTAATTTTGTTTAACACAAAACAACTTTCTATTTTTTATCCCATTGAAAGTTTGTATTATTTCTTAATATTTTTTCTTATCTTCAAAACCACAGGAACTTGAAATTCCTCCTCGAAATCAAATTTCCAAGTGGACGGTCACGGGGAATGGAAACGGCGACAAACTCCAGGATCGCGGGGGAAAATAAACCAGAAAAAAACGTTGCATTTATTCCTTCATAGCTTACGCGATTAAAAAAAGTTATCCGGTGGTATTTGATGCATTTATGTATTGTTTTAATCGAAATGGCCCGATTATATCAATTTGACCGTTGATTTTCGTTTATTTGTTCGCGGGTAGATTATGTTTGGGGTGTAGGGAAAAGGCGTTTTATTTCCCTTGTGTTTATTTATACTGTATAGGGGTATTATTTTGGATATTATCATTAATTACTGATAGAATTTCCAAAGTTTCTGTGCTCAAAAACATGTAATTTTAATCGAAAACCCAAATCAAATATAGAGGCTGTATAATATTGTGAATGACATGAAAAAATTAACCAGAATCGAATAAATCATTAGGAAAACCATGTATAAAAAAATGCGCATTTTATCAAAACTTTATTTTGGGTTTAATTTAAATTTTAAGGTTGAAAAAGTTTACTTTAATCAGAAAAAAATATAAGTATGGTAATTGGTCGAAGTCTTTTTTAAGTTTCCTATCATCCTTTTCATGTTTTTATCTGTCTTAACATTTGCCCAACAGAATTTTTTGGTGAATAGTAAAAAGAATACATATCTAGTTCTTAAAACAAAACAAAGAATAAATTTCCGACATCCCGACGTTTTCAAATTGAAAACTGTAATTGTATATACTTACCATTAATTGAATTGTCTAAAATCAGGGAAAAATGCTATCTTACTGAGAACATTTGACCTTCAAGGCCATACAATTCATTTTTTTTGTGATGTGAATAGAATAATTTCTTGGATGAACAATGTTATTGATATAATTTCAATCTAAAAATAAATAAACAATGTTATGTATTTGAAGGGTGGTGTATATGTTATGTAAGTGTTTCACTTTGTTCAATAATCCAGACGTTGTGAATAACACAAATAAAAAAAGATATAAAAACATCTATTTAAAACAGATTTGATCCGTTACTTTGTTGCATAAAGCTCCATCTTAAAGCCTGATCGATTGCCTAAATCTATAAAAAAGCTAATTAGATTTATATATTTGCAACGAACACACTCAAACAAGGCAAACACATTATCTATCAATGCAATGTAGACATTGCCCTTAACACTTTAACAAATATCACTTTCTACTTAAAGGTAGATTAAGAATGAAATGTTTCATTCGCTTGAACATTTTTTTTTATTTACCTAATGTCTTCTATAGATACTAATTCCTTACTTTATATCAACTGATTAATTTAACCGCCTTGAAATCATGTTTGTTTGTTTGTTTTCGGTTTTAGGTCACATCGACACAGTATAGGTCATTATTTCGCCGATGCGGGACGTTCCAGCTTTGCTGGGTGGAGGAAGACCTCAGGTGCCCCTCTGTGCATTATTTCAGACACGAACGGCACCTGGAAATTAATGAAATGTTGCAGTGATGAAATGAAAAGTTAAAGGGACCCAAAAAACACATTTTTTATGGGCTTCTCGAAAAACAAACTGAAATAATTTGCATTTCATAATTATATATATATTTAAAAATTCGAACCAACAGCGGAGAGGGGCAAGTGGTTTGAAATTCAACGAACTTAAACCACTCGACAATTGGACAAGTATTGCAATTACATGCGCTAATGCCCTAAAAATGTTTGCCCTGCATTCAGAGATTTAGGGAGCTTGCTGGCCGATATCCATGTCAGATGTTGAGACAAGTAAAATCCAAAACTGAGCACACCAGCTTTAACGTCTAGACAATATTATGTATGTTTCCATGAACAATCCCTTCGTAATAAGTTCAAAAATTTTGAGAAAATGCCAAAATCCAAGCATGAAACAGAATTACAATAAAAGTTGTCAGACATGTTTCTTCTAGCAGCTCTACAAATAAACGGTATTGTAGAAATTATACTCCCCTGAATAAAAACCGATTACTCTATTGCCTGTCGAGGCAATCGCAGATAATTCTGCTGTCCAAGCAAATTCCCAAAAATCAGAAGTTTCATCATCTACTATTGCTTGTCAGTCAACCAAAGGTAAGCTATTCTCGGTACAGAGAAAGAAACTTATGTTTTCTGTTTTCAAGACGTAGAGCTGAAGAAAAGGTGCTGTCATCCTCCTGGCTGGGGGTTGAAACAAAGAAGGACGGTTTAAAGACAAATAGTCGTGATAAACTTTGGGAGACTCTCGAACAACTTCCTAAAGTGGTTCTTCGAATGACGAGTCCCAGAATATAAGTTATTTATCAAAACAGGTGTATATAGTCTGTCTAATATATTGTACAGCTGGTTGCCGTTTTACCATTTCCTTTTTACATGGTTGGCTGTTTAACTATACAAATAAACATTTTGAAACAACAAATGTCGTTTGAAACAATTTGTTGCAAAAAAATGAAAAGAAAAGAAAAACAGAATAAAGATCAACAGTGCAAGGCAACGTTTACAGAACATACATTATTAAGAAGTAAACGTCTGGTGTTTCCAGACTATCATGAACCAAGTCGCATTTTTTTTAAATTTTTTCCAAAATTTT
>NW_026863165.1:0-27243 GCF_026571515.1 Ruditapes philippinarum | reverse complement strand
CATTCAAAGGAAAATATAGGAACTGAATGTCATCATGACTGGGGAAATTTAATTGCTCTCAAAGGTTTGTCGACAGTTTAAAAAAAAACATTTGTATTCGATAAACATATAAACATGAACTATTTTTATACATATTTCTTTTCTTGTTGTCATTATAGCATGTCATGTTATTTGGATGAACTAATGCTTAGGCCACATTTTGTTGCCTGGGTGAGAGTTTGAGCAGGAATTAAGAGATATAAGTACCTATAAAAGATTTGACCATATATATATTTTATGTCTTAATCAAGCTGAACTTGCTTGTAAACTTGCTTGTAAAAGAATGATTGGATTTTCCACTTGTTTTTCGCGGATTTCATTTGCAGTTAGTTACAGACAGTTCCTTACATTTAGAAAGAAAAATCTACTAACCTTGAAAACCTTTCATACATCCATCGTGTCCCTTGCATTAAAATGCATAAATTTCGTTCTTAAGGTTACATGATTTTGCCGTGGTAAAATTTCTATCCCTACTATAAGAAAAAAGTGCCTGAAGAAAATATTAGTTTACGTAATTTCTTTCCAGATAACATTAATAAGTTATATCCTAGAAATATAATCCAACAACAGCTGTCGTCACAGACGGGAATATCTAGCTCGGCAGAGCCTCGTCACCTCCGTAAACAGTTAGCGGTGTAAGATTCTTATAGTGAGCTGAACGCGAGCATTAAGGTAACGCGAGTAATTTCAAAAGTGAAGGTTTTAACAACTTTTTGACGGAAGTACACTAAAATAATGGGTAATAAGTTTGCCTCCTCTTCGTTTGAGGATATTTTGGTTCACTGTCCTTTTGTTTTTGGAGCACGCCGGAAATCATTCAGTACCACTATTATTTATCGAAGCACAACGGAAATCAGTTATTCTGGTTTTCTGTCTCATAACAGTTCCCATTCAAATTTACATTCGGAACCCCTTGCCGATCATCTTCAATCCGAATACAAAGTTCGCGAAAGTCTTTTTTCCCGAAATGAGTCTTTTAGCACGTTCACGATTGTTTGATAAATTAAACATTAAGTTCGTAGAATGTGTGACTAATTCAAGTCAACTGTTATTACCCTAATACGTAACATATATATAAGATTTAGTATAAACAGATCAAATTGGGGTAGGTTCCCTTTTCTCGATATCCTTTTTCCGAAATCATTTAATGGGATTATTAAAACCGAAATTGGATTTTAAGCAAAAACAATTTCGACGGGTGGTATCTTAATTTTGGATATCATATAAAATACGAAATGGCCGTCTTTTGAAAGTTACATATTTTTAATAAAGTAGTGTGTAATTGTGTGGTAGACAGTCTGCACTTGTTCGTTATAAGTGTGTTCTTATAATAATGTGTTGTAAAAAGTGTGCAGCCCAGATGGGTTTAATAAATATGGTCATTGTTGTGAAATGTAATATGAAAAAAGATGCTTCCTATGACGCAGAAAGCTGTCTTGATTTAATGGCAATCACACAATCGTCAATATATGAAACCAGGACCAAGTAAATAATAAGTAAATGCACGTATTTAGTACCGTTCAGTCTATATGAATGAAATGGTTGCGTTCAACCTATCAGCAAATTATTCCTAGAGGTTCAAATATCGTATCATTTTGTTAATCTCAAATCAAAGTTGTTGCTTGTACCTTATTCTAACACGATGATTTGTGCAAATTAATTTTTAGAAAAAAGTATTTTTATGTGAATCGTCAATTTCTTAGTACTTATCAATGATAATGATATTTTAGTTTGATTTTCCACATCAAACTACAACCAAAAGTGTTATTTATGATACAAGACCGTGGCGTCTTCTAGAAACAGTCTTTTCAAAAGGCGTCAACTGGTTTTTTTTTTCAAAACTTGTCAAATTTGACAAATATTTTTTCATTGATTTTGATTTAACTTATTTACGTCCTACATGTAAAATAAGAGGACTACAGTCCTCACGGGTCCTGCAGCCCTACTTGGACTTTCCGCGTATTTGATATTTTGTCAAAGAGCTGGCTTTGATGCTTATCCTTTTTTTATTCATTCTGGAACATTTTACTTACATTGAAAATTCATTGAGATATGCATATGTGAAGCTTTCGAAACATTGAAGACATTGGGGTTTTTTATATTAAAAAAGGGAATATGGATTTGCCTTATGTTGTAACTTTATTTCAACAGATAAACATCCAGACATATCGACTATAAGTGACGACATTATTACATTACCATTCTGTGTTTTGAATGAAAACGGTGTCTGCGAAGAAGACGGTGTAGTTGAAATGAGAAAATGTCATGGTCACCTACTGTATAGATTTCACAATCAAAATATGGATGGTTTCAACATTTGGGACTTGTATATTTGTTTTGGTAAGCATAACTTCAGTACTTACTGCTGTTTCAACGGTTATTAGGTAAATTGAAGTGATTTATATCTTATGCGGTTAAGATCACCCCAATGAGCTTTACACTTCATTTTACAAAAATATAGTATGAAAAGGTGAGAACAAATATTAACAGTAAGCAAAGTTAAATAAAAAGGAAATGTATAAAGAACACAGATTTGGCATGCAATCATATGATTGGACACTATTTCCAGTTTTCTTTATTTTTTTAAAAACAATGTTTTATCCTTAAAAAACTGTTTTACATTTGAATGAACTATAAAATCTAACTAGAATATTTCACGGTACATGACCTTACACCGGATATAATCGTAAAATCAGTCAAAAGAAAATAAAAAAAATTAATAATAAAAAAATATAAATAAAAAAATAACCAGACATAAGGAAAAAACACGATGTTAAAGCTCATATGACACCAATTTGACTGGATTTGTTTATATATACATGTCAGATTTAAAAAAAACGTACAAATATCAACAAATAATCAAGATATGACATCATTTTTTCTTGAAACTTGTAAATATTTCATTTCATGCATGTATTAAGTTAATATAATTTCAATCAAATCAATGACATTTAATTTTCATATGAGCTGAGAATCGAAGTTTTCTTACCTATGGTAATTTTCTTCGATTTTGTTTCGCTCAATATCTGTTGTACGGTCCCGTTTCGTATTATTCTTTTCAAATCCAAAATTAGCGGCCTTCTGACATTTTGCAAAATAAGAACAATTTGTATGTATCATTAAACAGTCAGTACAAACACTTATGATGAAGGCGTGTTGTGATTTAGTTAGATTATTGACCATAATATTATATTGCTTACTCTGTCGTGACGGGAGATGCACAACTTGAACTTTATCTGACGACATTCTAAATAGATTTTGACTGAAATTAACTTTTTATCTGGTATCATCAATGAAAAAGAAACAGTACATATACACTCAAGCTCTCTCATTTTGTTTGTTTGTTACATACGCTCGTATATTGGAACACTGGCACATTTTTTCAGAATTTATATTTAGTGATAGCAAAATCGACATTTTGTTTTATCTTTCAGATCGCATATACAGCAATAATAGTAAGTAAGAATGTTAAATTTGTATTTCGATAGTATATTGCTTATGCGATTTAGGTATGTTATCATTAAGAATTGAAGATCATTTTGACAATATATTGCATCATCTACTTTAAAGTGTTTGTTTATATCATCGTCGGATACCCACGATTGATAAACATGTCACATAATATGCAATCAACCGTGGGTAAAATGAATCGATTTGCGTCGATATACAACAACAGGTGCGTAAAATATCTACCAATGACATCGCGTTTAACAAATCTATATTCTTCAACAGCGGAGGTAAAAAACAATAAGAAACAAAATGGCAGCGCCCACGGTTAAAAACTGTTGCACGTGTCTTGCTAAAATCAATGGCAAAAACTATCGCCAAATCAGTTCTTCTGCAAGCAGATATCAATCAGAAAGGAAAACATCACGCTGTAAAAGTAAATTATCTATACTTTCTTGCTGGAAATCGTTTAATTTTTCGATGTCGTCTAAGGTTGTGTAATACCGAACGTCGTACAGAACGAAAGTTTTGATTGGTTTTAATCGCCTCATGAAATCGTGAGGCAGCCAATGAAATAGCTGCCTTTGACACACCTCTAATCGACTGAATATCGGCAAAAAGTCCCACGGCTGATAAATGTTAATGGTTCGGCCGTGGGTATCCGACGATGGTTTATATATGTCAATTAAAATCTGATTAGGTAATAAAGGTAAAATATTGCTTAATCAAAACAAAGGGATATTCGAAGATTTTCATTTGTGTCAAGAGTCACCTAAGAGTGATTTCCGGGTTCATTCCTTACTAACTAGCATGTGAGATTTTTTTAAAAGAATAAGTCGTAACACAAATGATATGCGGTACGAGCATATTCTAAGTAATTGCACTTATTAATACGGCTAACATTATTTACTCATTTTAGCACAATTAAAGATCCTGTATGCTGTAATAAAGGATGTAACAAAGTTAATAGAACAGAACAAAACAGAACAGATTTTATTATTCAATTTGACTTGAACATTGCAGTTCCTCGTCATTACACAAATATACAGCATACATAAAATACAGCGAGAGTGAAAATACAAACATACAAATTTAACACTTGATATTATCATACTAGTCATAATCATTATTCATTATTTTCATTTCTAATACTAAGTGCTTTATCAAAAAATATTGCTAATCTATTCAAAGTATTTGTATAACATGTATTTAACAGATCAATAAATTTAACCATACTGGGATGCCTATAGTAATAACGTTGTATATACAATTTTCTTAAATCTGAATAAGTAGGACAAATTAAAATAAAATGGTATAAAGTTATTCGTCGTCTATGTCGTTTAGGTTGCAAAATGTACATTTTCTTTCCGATCTCACAATGTTTCTATGTCTGCCAGTCTCTATATTTAAACGGTGCGAAGACAATTTTAGTTTAGCTATTGTATTTCTAAATTTTGTGCAAAATATTTTATTTAAATAATTTGATAATTTAAAGTTATTTTTTAATTCTTTCAACAAAGAGAGAACTTTTATTATTTACATCTTGTCTCAAGTTACTGATATAAATATATATAAGTCTTGTTCTAAGTATTGGAATGAAAATATTAACATTGACAGAATCAGGAAATAACTAAACATCATTAAATCCTGTTTTTTGTAACAATTGCTTAACTTTAGAAGCCCAGTTAGTTTGATTTGCATCTCTACCAGCAATATATCTAAGTGACAAAATTACATTTTCTAGCAAACAATTATTACTTTTTTCTAAGTGTAATTTCAAAAAATATTTTACAATTCTTATATGCCGTATTATTAAAAGCGGAAAACGACCAGTTTAACCGTACAAAGCAGCATTACATGTACTCATTTTTACATTTAAAACCCATTTTAAAAACTTTCTATGAACCCTTTCTAGTTGTTCAGACATTGTAAATCCCCATACTTCACAAGAATAATTTAGTATTGATGCAACACAACTGTCAAAAAGATTAAAAATAATTTTTGTTGTTATTTCTAATGGTCTTGTTACTGAAAGTAAAGAGCTCATGGCTTTAAGTGCTTTTCCTGATAGAGTCTTTATAGCATTTGTAATACAAGTCCAAGATAGTTTAAAGAATTAACAATTTCAATAGTTTCTCCATCATACTTTAAATAATAATTAGTGTTTCTACTGTTACCACCTTTCTTGAAAATCATAATTTTTGTTTAAGCAATATTAACTTTCCAATACAGTACAATACAATATTTCTTTATTTAGTCAAGATTACATATAATGTAACAACAGACAATTTACAAATAATATCATTATTATAACATATGTGGGTGTATTTAACAGTTTGTATAGAACTAGACATGCAAAATATATTTCAAAAACAGCAGTTTATATGAACAACGTGTCTAATGTTATGAAAGATTTGACTAAATAGCTTTTACGAGGGGAACAGTGTAAAACCGGATATTTTTGCATGCACACAAATGAGTTATATTTAAAATAATTATACAAGTCAATTTCTCCCAACTAGTACTTTATATCTAGCAGTTTTCATACTATAAAAATTGGAAACATTAGAATAAAGCTAAACAGTATCGATAAGTTCGTAATAATCTCTATACAAAGACACTATTTACTATTTTGTTGCACGATTATTTTGTAGTTATCATGTCAGTCTGGGAATTTTATTTATAAAAATGTGGATTTAGTCGGTAGCGTTGACCAATCAGAGTAAATTTTACAAGGCGAATTGTTTAATTTTATATATAAGAAGGAAGCAACTTATTGTTTTAAGATATATGAAACAAACATACTTAAAGATTTCAAGGTAGCATAGTCGGTACTTTTTAACAATTAATTATACTTGATTACATTTGGATGTTTATAATAATATTTTGGAATATATTTTTTCCGTATGACAGTTAAACGTTTACAGGACATAATTGCGTGAAATTCTTCTTCAAGTGTTCGGCACTCGACGCAGATACGCTCGTTTAACGGGGTTCCATTTATCACAATATGTCTTAAAATTATCCAAAGATTTTTGTAAGCCCTCTTCAGTTTTTGAACAAAATCACTGCATTATCTGCAAAAAGTAATAAAAAAATGAAAGTTGATCTAGAGAAATACAGGCATTTGGATCTTGTTGTAAATGTAGTTCTACATCGTTTATAAACAGAGAAAAGAGCAGAGGAGACATTATCTCCCCTTGCAATAATCCTATATCACAATCGTACACATCGGATAACTGATTCAAATGTTTAACACACAATTAAACATCTTATTAAAGTGACCGTACAACATAAAATAATCTACTACTAATCCCAATTTTAATAAGTTTAACCCAAAGGCCATTCCTGTATATTAAATCAAAACACTTTTGAAGATCAATAAAACAACAGTACAGTTTAGATCTATTTTTCAATTGTTTTTCAATAAAGGAATTCAATAAAAATATTACATCTACAGTACAATAATTAGCTTTAAAACCAAACTGTGCATCAGTAACAATATCATTCGCAATGGACCATTTCTTTAATCTTTTATTTATAACAATAGTGAATAATTTAGCAAAACAACTAATAAGCGTAATACCTCAGTCTATAATTATTTACATTAGCATTATCTCCCTTTTTGAATACAGGTTTAATGACACCTTTAGACCATGAATTTGGGAAACATTGTTTATCAAGAATATAATTAAATAAGATCTCTAACGGTTTATCTAAAATATCAATACCTTCTAAAAATACTCCTATAAAATATTATCTAACGAACACGCTTTATCCCTGCCTAACAATTTAATAGCACTTCTTATTTCATCTAATGTGAACGCTTCATTTAATTCTTCAAACAATAAGTCAGCAGAAACATGAGAATCAAAATCATTTAAAAATCTATACAATGTTAATCCTCATTAATTATTAATTCTGAGGTCAATTCTTTAAAATGTTCATAGAAATCATTTATATCAATAGATTCGCTACAATCAGAATTATTTTATGATTGAAACATTTTCCAGAATTCTTTTGGTTTTTTATTTTTCATTTCCTCCATTTTTAACGATATACTTTTTTAAGTATTTTTGTTTGGTCACTTTACAGCAGTATTTATAATCTTTTTTCTTACTATTCAAAATTGTTTATTTTCATAACTTCTCTCTTGATTAAATTGTGAAAGTGCTTCTTTGTAGCTTTCTTGTTTGCTCCTACATAGATCATTAAACCATTTATTTAGATATAGCAAAGAATGACATTCATTATAATATGGTTTTTTAGGCATTTTACGATGTATTTCAAAATACTTATTTACTCTGCTAGTAATAAATTCAGATACAAGATTTACCAAAAAAATCGTACTTTGGCCGCTGTCTTTATACGCGTTTAAGTTAAAACATAATTCATCTACATCGCAAGAAGTCATTTTTAAACTCAGGGTTTCATTTACGAAAAACACGCTCGTTATTTTTCTTATCATGTAATACGCTATTCGCACGTAGTGAAAATAATACAGGCGCGTGATTGGAATACGTGGTAAAATCCTGTGCATTGAAATAGGAAATATTACAAAAATTACATTTATCAGTTATCAGTTAATCAACAAGACTTTCACCATTATGTGTATAACATGTGTATTGACCCATATTAGCATCTTGACTAATACGGCCATTTACCACACGAAAATCTAATGCTTTACATAAATCGAACAAAAGATCGCCAAAGCGATTTGATCCTTGATCAGTCGTTGCTCGTCCACTGCAAAAATTCGTTATATCTCGTAACTGCGAATCATTTTCTATAAAGTCCATTTTTTACCAATTCGTGAGTTTAGATCGCCAAATACATACACCTGACTTTTATCCTTGAAACAACGAATATCATCCTCAATTTTTGAGAATATATCAAAATCATTAACAGTGTGTATAGGCGAGTTTTCAGTGGCTATTTAAGTAGAACAGAGATACATATGGCTATCAATGTTAAAATATGATGCATCTAATTTAAACCACTGTATAAAATTAACGTCATTTTTCACTAATTTAACTCCTTTAATAATTGAGTTTTTAACATATGTCAAAATTCCTCCACTATTTCTTTTCGCTCTTTTATTTTGGAATTTTCTGGATGAGTGAAACAATTTATATCCATTTAAGATTATTTTAGAATTTTTACTTGTCCATGTTTCGTTTAAAAATATCAAATCATATTCGGGACGAGGTGCCTCCTGGTCTCTACAACTTCTTTCGGGTATTGCTAGCTTAAACCATATGGCCTTGACAGCTTACTCGCGTTTGCCCGTACCAACTCCTTTTCGGGATCGAACGCAAATTTTGCGACAACGGGTCTTATTTTATTTGCCGATTCTATGAGCACATTGATTTTTTAGCATTTTCAATGTTCATTTTATTTTCAATTAGGTCATGGACTTTTTCAACACAGTCTGAGGGGGTTTCTCCCTTAACTTCCGGTATCCCGAAAATAAAAGATTGTCCCGCATACTTCGGCTTTTGAGATCCGTGAGTTCTGCTTTCCATTCCGCCTCTTTGTCGCTTTGTTCCTTCTCCATGCTTTTTATTTGATTTATCATCGAGTCTATCTCCTTTTGTTTATCATGAACATCATCTAAGCATTTCGAATCATAGGCCCGTTTTCAGAATCGATGCTTACACTCACACTCATTGAGTCAATCCCATATAATTGCCTAACGGTCAAGACAGTCCTCAACCTTTCAGTAAAGTTGTATTCAGGTTATAAAGTAATCGTCGAGTGAACTCAGGAAAGTTGAGAATCTGTAAGATTAGGAGGGGCTACCTTGAGGTGTCGTCAATAAGATAATACTGAATACCACTTAGTTTTGAGTATTGATTTAGAATTAAGTTCGTCCCATATACATTTAAGTGCATCATATACGCGAACTGACAGTATTTGAGGAAATAGATGTTGAAAAACAGATACTTAGGAATAGAGATGATCCCATTAAATTTATGTCAGAAGTTGAATTTTATCAGAAATTTAGATTTTCAAAGGAGTGTGCACATTTTATACCCGTAATGATACAAGTAGTATGAACTATTAGGAGTTTATTCAGCTCGTAGGACACCAGAACTTATGCCAAAAAGAAATGAATTTATAGGATTTCAAGTTGGAATTGTTTTTAATTTCTTTTTATCCATAAAAACAGCTGGTCCTGTGTTTGTCAATGTGACTGTCCATGATTCTGGACGCAAGTCCTCGGATGATTTGTCCTATGCGTCTACATATAGGCCTATGATATATATTCATGTTTTAAATAAATACCGTTTAGTTATAAGTTTTTTTTGTTTTGTTTATGAAATATTAAAAAATAACAAGATACAAGTTATTTCACACTGTTTGAATTTTTGGATTGACAGAATTCCCAATCCATATATTTAAGATATTTCAAAGGGAAAATGACAGAAAAAATTCTTATGGCGTCATGAATAACTACGACAAGTTAACGTTGATGACGTCTGAATATTTTGATTAAAAAAAATCAAAATCCATGTAGCAAAACAAAATTTTGAACATTTGTTTAGTATGATTTATGTAATATACAATTTACTTAACGTGTATGGTGTTTCATTACTAAGATCCAGTTTGTATTTTTAATAATGACTGTACATTGTTTTACATGTATTCCAGCATCACAATCAAACAATATTGTTTTGTTTATTTGTTTGTTTTTGTTTTGTTCTTTGGGGGGATTATGTACAAAATCATTGAATTTGATTTAGAAATTTTAAGATTCTATATTAGCAAATACCAATGATAAAGATTTCAATAAAACTGTCTTGTTAAAGGTTCATTATGCCTCTTTCTATTTTAATTCTTTAGAAAAATAATTAAAACCTATTTAAAGTTGCACTAAGCGTATAGTTATGTCTTATGGTGGTAGAAAAATGTAAACAATGTAGTATTTTGACTTCCATACAAAATGATTATGCAACATGTTTATACCCTTTGCAAAACTTGAATTTTTGAGAAATAAAAATAATAGGATTGCTGAGGCAAAATGGACCTTTAAAATGTCATTAGATGATTAAAAAAGAAAACAAAATAGTGTATTGCAAAAAAAAATTATCGACATAAAAAATGTAATGCTATTTTCAAAATATAGTTTATGCTATTGAAATAAACAAATATTTTCAGTTCTAAATGCTTTTTTTTTTCATTACTTTCTTAAGCTTGTTTTTTTCGTCCTGTCTTTCAGGTGTACAAAGATTATTTTGCTATTCTAGCATTAACTAATTGAAAACTATTAAATTCTCTTTAAATTTCTCCTCGTGCTTTTGTTTATCGAACATTATTTAAAATCGTTTTTTGTACTATTTTTCTTTTACATAATTAATTCTTTATTAATAATTTTTCCTCTTCGGTGAAATACACACTTTTTAACGACATGGTTCCACTTTTACGATCTATATTGAGTGATGTTATGCAATAAAACCGATCGGTCAACTTTTGAAGTCTCCCACACGAGAGGTAAGGTTGAGTAAACAAAATGAATAACACTTTCCACATTGTGAGTTACTTACCGACAGTCTACTCCAGCGTTACTTGAGGTGACCTTTCGTGAGTTTGAGTCGAGATTGAGATTAGGTATCGTTTCTGAATACGGGCCATAGTCTCTACTATTCTCTAATTCTAATAGTTTATTTTCCACTTCACTGACCCGTTGATCTACCTTATATAAATTGACAGTAATATTATCAACGGTACTTTGTATCTTGTCTAATTGTAACAGACGTTTATCTATGCTATCAAGCCTTTGAAGAAGAGCAGAGAACTGGTCACTTGGTATTTGGTTAGGTAGACATTGTAACGGTTGTTGTGTCAAAGTTGGCGACCCTTGATTCAAAGCTTGTATATATGAATAACCAAGTGAAGTTAAATTTTCACTTGCCTGTGGTGTACAAAAACCCGAATTTTTTGGTTGATACTGTCCATACTGTATCTGTGATTCAGGGGTTTGCACCGAATTTATGGGATTAGCCGCCATAGACAAACGTGTTGGGTCCGGGACGGTGTCTTGGGTGAACTCTTACTCCGTTTCCTTCTTCCAATCAGAAACACATCAAAAACACAGTATACACTTTGAATTAGTCCATTTTTCACTATCGTTAATATCCAAATATAAAATTCCTGATGTACTATATCTTTAGATAAGAGATATATTCATTTATTTTAGATATAATCAAGTCTTATTTTAATTTTTCACTACGAGAGTTTAAAAAATAAGCATATTTAACGCATGCGCAATTACCTATGTATATATGTCTCAATGTCCAAACATTCAAAAATATGTTAAATATGTACTGCAAATTTTAATAGGCATTATATATTATGATTAAAATATATGCATTCATTTCCTATTAAAAATTTGGCTAAGACTTAGAAATTTCTAATTACCTCCCTTTAATTTTAATTCGGTAATATCTTTACAAATAAAGCTTTTTGGAACATAACGTATTGATAAATCTTCACTTAAACATCATATTTATGATATAAAACGATAAAAAAAATGAGGTACAGGATCTTGAAGGCGATGATAACTATATTTCTAACTTCACCAGATTGTGACGATACAGACACAGTATACCAAGTGGAGAACGAGAATGAGAGATTTATTGGATTATCTTATGGTGTTGCTAAACTTGGCTGGATGAATACTTTTATCAATGGAAAACAGTTTTTACCACCTTTAGCAGATGAAAGGGACGAAGTCTACAGCGAATGCTTGCATCAACAATATCATAGTTACTTTCTTAAAGGTACATGGATACAATTCTGATTCATATACACTGTATGATAAAATGATACAAAATAAATATTATTGTCGCAGTCCACTCTTACGATATGGGAAAGGTGCTGCTAAGAGGTTCTGGGCTTGAGGGTTGCTATAAAAATACAGAAATACGCTCTCAGAAAATATTTATTATCGATGAATACGAAGTCTGGCTCGCGCCATGAAAATCTTCAGTAGGAGTGCAAAGACAAAATAATGACAAATGACACAAAATCATGAATGGCAAAATGTAGAATAACAAGTATGGGATCAATACAGACATTCATATTTACCTATAAAAATACAGAAATACGCTCTCAGAAAATATTTATTATCGATGAATACGAAGTCTGGCTCGCGCCATGAAAATCTTCAGTAGGAGTGCGCATGCGTGAAGGTACTTAGTGCGGAAATAGAATATTTAAGATTGAGGCCCGTACCAATGGTTAGTACATACTTGTTAATAAATGAATAAATGAAGAAATGAATGAATGAGTAAATGAATAAAAGGATGAATGTATGGAATATAGGATAAGGACACAAATATAGGACTTCACATAATCTACGGTGTACAATACGGGACATACATTTACAAATAACATCTAACATTAATACATCAATATGACCCTGCGACATCATAAATATTGTAATTGCAAGATTTAGACATAATAAATTAATAAATTTATTATTAATATTTCTTGCATCTCAGACAGGATTATCTTCCGTTTACACCAGTGCTAGAAAACTCTGTCTTACACCCCCATGTAAGACAAGTCGCGTGCATTAAATGACGTCATTGCCGCGCGCCTTTTATGAATGAATCGCGTTCTTAATATGACGTCATTTTTCCGTTATGAATGAAGTTGTATGTTCATACGCTACTATAAGAAAAAAGTGCGTAATGAGATTATCAGTTTGCATAATTTCTGTTCCGAAAATAATTAACACGTAATATGCAAGAAAAAGAATCAAACACCGGCTATTGGTACAGACGGGAATATCTAGCTCTCGGGTAACTGTTAAGCGGAAACTCGGCAGAGCCTCGTTACCGCTGTAAACAGTTACCCTCGAACTAGATATTCCGGTCTGTACCGGCAGCCGGTGTAAGATTCTTATAGTATCTACGACAAGTTTTCTGGTTTCATTGATTTTATCTTAATGTTTATTTCTTAATTTGTCATATGTAAAAGCATGTAAAACATGACCATTGGCATACATGTACTATATGTTTTCTATCATTTCACCGTTTCTCTTTAACATGGAAATTAAGATAGACAGTGTCATAAGAACTTTAAAAGATCTCCCTTAACTGATATTTCTTTAACGAAAGGTTATTTAATGTTTTCTAGGAAGACCATATGTGCTGTAAATAAATTATATCAATCACAAGCAGGCACTAAAGTATAACCAACGACGACGTTTGACAAACTCGTTGGATTGTTCCTAAAAGGATTCCGTAATCCTGTGGGACACGTGGTTGTTTGAAGATATAAATCGGATCTTAGCCATTCGATCAAGCAAGATGCCCTATTATTTGACTAATGATATATCGATCCCGTTTATATTTTTTCAGTAGCGACGTGTTTTTAAAGTGCTTTTACACATATTGTATTAATAGCTTGAACGTTTTGTATATTTGTTTTATTGTAGAATATCTGTTCTGTCGTCGAATTTTGATGAAGAGTATTCATATTTTCTACAATAATTTCCATGTTTGTAATTGTAAATCACTTAAGTGCCAATGATATTTTATATAGCTGAAAGGAACACAATCCATTAAGTAAGAAGTGACATTGTGTTGGGAATATAATTATGACGATAATTATGACGATTATTGGACGAACAACTGTGATGAAATCTACATATACGCCAGAATGTGTCATGGGAAGCTTCAGTTTGACTTATCGTATTTTTCAGAATGGGGTTGCACTGATTGTTTATGTTTAGGTAGTGTAAAAAATTTCTGATGTTTACCTAAGAATACAAGAGTTTTAGAAAAAAGTTAAGAATTTATTAAGTTTCTGATTCTGTTAATTTTAAACGAATCATCTAATAACCGCAAGATAATAATATACATGTAGTTTTATTCAAAATTTTTAATGAATACCAGTATTTGCCCTCTTTATAGCATGTATTAGTTTAGGAAATATTTTTATCTATAAACATTACATTTACATGATGATTGACAAATAATAAATTGTACGGATTGAGTAGGAAGCTTGAAAAGAAACTCTCTCCGTAACATGTATTAAAATATGTATGTGTTCAATGATTGTACATTGTAAGCTAAAACTTTCCATCTTTTTTTATTAAAGATAAGCTGTGAATGCTTGTTTGCTTTTGTGTAAGATGGAAGTTTATTCCAGCGAGTGAGCTTCAAAAATAGTATACTGTTTTAAAATTTGACGAGATAAAATTAATTACACTCCTGCCAAAAAAACAAAAAAACAACATATATTCTGTTAATTGCATGCTTATATGAGTTTAAATCACTTTGGATATTGAAAAATTTTCCCCGCTTGTAGCCTCTATTTCATACGACATTCTCATACATAACAATAAGACAAAGGCTCAAAACAATTACTCTTTATTGCGATAATATTCAGTTTAAACAAAATTTTTAATGATCGTCTGCTTTAATTAACAAAACAAAACAATTCTTATTCAAGTTATACCATGCTGTTAAACACTTGATTTTTATACTTGAAACTGAACGAAGTGTTTTATTGACAAATTATTTATGGGCTCGAGAGTATAGTTTTAATGTGATTAAAAAGTACATGTATATATATTTTGGATTTAGTGGTTTTTACATCTAAACCAAAGAACTGAGATTGTTATAAAGATTGTAACAAACAATAAATAATTATGAATGGATTTGTATACATTCAAAAAGCGACTAGGAATTTGAAAAACGCGAAAAATTTTAAGGTTTTACGAACACCGGGTTATGTACTTATATTTTACAGTTGTAATAGATTTTTATATACTTAAAATGTGCAAATGACTTTAAGGGCAGTTTTGCATGCAAAAGAAAGTGTAGTTAACAAAATATAATAAATCTAACTGTAGTGGTCAGTGAATTGAAAAAAAGCAAAATCAAATATGGGGCACCTCATTGGGAATAAAATTATTGTTGTTTATTTAAGTAGTAAAGTGTAAAATTACAGTTTATTAATTTTCACTGTGAAATTATCATATACAATTTTTATGGATAATTTATCATTCTCTCCAAAGCATAAAATGATATCCAGTTTTCTAATAACGCGGTTCTTTACTGTTTATGCTTGTGTTTCATTTCAGTGCATTACAACAATGTTAACGTTAAACCTGAAATTGGTCATAAAATTCAACGAAATGAAGTAAACGGTAAATTACAAAGCGTATACACTCCGTTTCTGCAATATAGATGTGAATTCAACATGATTGATGGAGTAACATATCGTACAAAATGGTAAACGCATTTTATAAATTTCATTTATCTTGGAATGAACGACGATACATTTATAATTACATCATATTTATGCAGCATGATGAAATATGTTATAAATTTTTCACATATTCTTATCTCATAAACAGAAGTCAAATTTTTTAATAGTGAATTATCAATCAATTACAATATTCATGACACATAATGACTGACTTTAAAGACTTTCTTTAAAAGTAAATCGAATGTTTAGTTTGTATTTTGTATCAACCTGCCGTCACATTTTAATAAGAACGAATTCAAATTATTTTGTTATTTTAAAACAAGTTATATGAAAAACATGGTATACTCTTCTAAGGTATATAAACGGAACCTTCCATGTTGAGATGGGACCTTCTTCAAATCAAGACGAACTCGTTTTCAAAGAAGATTATTTGTCACATCTTGGACCTGGATATGAGGTAACTTGAATGCAACTTTTAACGGATAAGATTTAATTTTAAAAACTTATTAAATTCATATTAATATGTACCATATATTAACTTAATTACAGAGACTATTAAGTTGAAAGAAAGGTAAAAAAATGTCCCGAGAGATAATGTCATTCAAGACCGAAGGTGGATCGAGATATCATTTTTTCAAGCTGGGAGTAGCAAAACACACACCTTAGAGAGCTAGTATAACATAACTATCATTTTATTTTATATACCAAGACATTTTAAGACAAAATGAAGATATAAAATTATTGAATGACTGATTTGCAAAAAAGCCGACGCTTTTAGTAGTATCGGTTCCTGATTCCACACGCTACATAAAGCACAGCTAAGATGGGAACCAACCAGAATGTAGCCATGCACTTCATTATGTGGTACCGCATTTAGCACTAACATAATACGGTTTTTTCTTCATCCGTTGGATAGTATTGGCTCTTCATTATTTGCGTATATTTCAGGGATAAAATATATACGCGTATTATGAAACTATGTATCATTACAACAGTCCTTCGTTTATTAAGATACAACTTCTGGTCTACAGGTACAATGTGGTGTAATCACAGCTGATGCAAATGAGTCCTCTGAAGCATTAAGTGATGCCTTCTTTGCCGGATTGAAAGTAAGTGCAATGTTTTACGCCTCCCTTAGATTATAGATTCTGACATGAGAAATATATATTGACCGTGAACCTTTTAAGTTAAACGTGTACATTAACATATGACCGTCTTTGCTCGCAGATAAAAGACGAGTCCATCACACTGAGCAAAAGCGGTTCTGCTACTGTTGATATAGAGCAGACGATTCCTAAAGGTTGCTATTACACTGACGACGAAGAACCAAATTGTGAAGAGCGAATGACGTTTGAAGACGAATCATCTGTATCCGATATGTGTGCAGGAAAACTTCGTGTACAAAACACCGCTGATGTCGGAAATCCTTTTGTAAAAATAAATGTAACATATTTTTTTGACTAAATGAATATTTTTATTTGTGTTTGAAAGGGGCTTCTTTATTCTGATCGATTGGCTTTGGTGGTCTTTTTAATTATTATTTAATTGAAATTGTTTTGTCCTTTCAAAATTTTATTTTATTCAGTTCCGCCCATTGTTTTCTCGTTTAGGGCACGAGCTTTCTTTTACTTGGGGACCATACGCCGCTTTTCAAGGAATAGAACTTGTCAATTTCTTAATTATATTTGTAGTCCGATTTTATTAACGGAAGTGGTCAATGCAGTTACTGTATATATTTGATCTATTACCTAAGAAATTTGATAAGAAATCATAGCATATGTAACATTGATGCAAAGACCATATTGGCTCTTCAAAAACAGTCAAGAAAGTATTTTTAATCTTACTAAAATTCTTTTATCAAAACAGTCCAAGTACTATAATTTTCTTTATCAAATAATGATCATTATACATGATTCGCAAGTGTCAATTTGATAATTTTTGTCAGTATTGAAAGTGCCATTCTCCTAAATAGACTTGATTAAAAAATGTTTACATCACACCTTTAGTGAGTTTGAACCCATTTAGGAAAATTGCATTCGGGACCTTTTAATTATCCCCTATGTTCAAGCAAAAATACAGATGACACAAAACAAGCATATTCTTTCGATGTTTTTTACAAGGTCAGTTGGGTCGCCATAAAGGCATTATAGCAGCATGGTAAGGTATGCATCGAGGCCATTGCAACACGTAAGGTCTTCAACAACGTCACAGGAAGTCTGTAGGCATGAAATGCAAAACTATGTCATTGTCACTAACCTTTTACAAAGTTTGTATGTCTTTACCTGAAATGGTCCTGGTCCCTTCTGGGTTCTTGATATTGCAAGTTGCCAACAGTGCAGTGTTAGCGCGCGTCAATCCCTAGTACTTAAGGCTATGGAACATTATCTTGAAAAACAGTAAATGGTAGTGTAAACGGAATGTATAATGTTTCGACGATTGGTTAATTTTGACATGAAAATACACTTATTCCTCGGGGGTCTTATGAAATCTACATTTACTTGTTTATTCGGACCTGTGTATGGTATGTCCTTTACCGGAAGGTTTTAAACCGGTCGGCTTGTTTTGCACGTACATGCCTACACAGTTGGATAGTTGTTGTATTGGTGGATAGAGGTACGATAAGTTTGATATGAAAATATCATAAGCTCCGATAAAATGTGACGCATTCATTTAAATATATAATGTTGTACAGAGTTTAAAGAAAGGTGAACAATGGACAAGTACCACACATAGGATTATGTTGACAACTGCTGACAGTACATATGACGATGCAACAAAGTTCGACTTACAAGTATACGTAACAGACACCCCCGGCCATGACAAACGAAGATCAGTCAGATCAGAGGTATGGTAAACATAATACATGTCGTGCAGCTTTTTATAAAGAAGATAAAACATGGTAAAAAGTTAATGTTATCAAATATACATACATAGTTAAACATTCCATGATATTGAATACTATTGTAAATTTATTATCATTTTAAAAAACTTTTGTCAGTATATTGCTCTCAATTGATTGATCACTATGATTGTCTAACAGCTAGTAACATATTTTATGTTTCTTTCTTTTTTCCAGACTATTGGAGCAATTAATGTGAGTATATTTTACATTAAACACCTAAATTATTAAATGTTTGCATTAAAATTTCAACATTTATCAAGTAAAGAATAAACTCATACGAATATATAGCATAATTATATTTTATATTATATACTTTCCAAGGCTAAATGATATATAATGGTCAATTTTTCTTTGTACTATTTGCATTTAAACATTTAATATTGAAGTATTGTTTTATTCATTGTGTCCAATTTTATACCACAATGTAAACTTCTGTAGGAAAAAATGCAATAGTGTGAATATATTGAATACAACATAACATTTTAATAAATGATAATCATTATATGAAATGTGTGTAGCTAGGGGGACAATTCCTTAGTGGATACAACAGTATACTGCTGTGATATGTTCTGTAGAGTTATCTCCCTTAAAGGTATAAATAAATAGTCTCTTGTTATTCTGATCATGAATTTATGTTTTATGTTATATATATGTTTTTATGTAAACATGTAAAGATGAGACTAAAATAAATAAATAAATAAATAAATGTTTATTAAGGTATTGGTAACGATTTTATGATATCTACAAACTATTATTTCAGGTAAGAATTACTGACAATTACAGACATCGGAACAAAAGATGTTATTCACACGTCGATCCGCATATGAGAACTGTAGATGGATTGTAAGATAATATGCTTATTTAATATAAACGGCTACGCAAACTAAATACAGTATATTTAACGGCTGTAAACCATGTATTAATATACACGTTTGTATCATTAATATCAAGCTCTGATTAGATAACACATACAAATCGGGCAAGAAAATTCTGCAAATCAGCTTATTATATAGTATTTCAAGAGGGGTTTCTCGACAGCTAAAAACAAGTTTTATGTTAGGACATTCATTTGGTCAACTCCCGATGATATCCAAGCTGGTGTCATTTCAGGTCACCAAAATCTAATATATATTCTAAAGTACTCATATCTAGCTTATTTCTCTTTTCAGCATGTATATAAAACAATATTCATATTTTACACAGATTTTTTCTTATCGTAAACTAACTCATACACACTAACTTTAATGTAATTTATTTCAATCTTTATAGTTTTTATCTTCACGAAATGAGCAAACTGATGTTACAATAGGATATCTTTGCATAATATGACCTGACTATTATCTAGTTTTGTTTATGCAGAATAAAGTTCATGATTTTGTTTGACAGAATCTTAAATATTGGGAAAAGTGCATCTGTATAACTGTGTTGTAATTAACAAAAAACAACACAAAGTAGCTGCAAATGAGGTTCACCTGTAACTTTCACTTTTATACGGTATATTTAAACTGAAAGTTTTATCGGGAAGATCATTATATTATATCCTTATTTACTTTGAAATGGTACGTCTTGTAGAGATAATGCATGCAATGCGTAGTTTATTCGTTGGTTAAATAAATAAAAGGTGGGTAAATTTCGACTGAAGATGCACCCTATGCCCGTCGGCATAAACAGCAACGTCTGATTGATAAAATGTCAAAAAATAGATAATACCGATACAAGGTATATATCAAGGCAAATAGCTTGTATCGTTGGCATTTTATTTGGAGAAGCTCATACAAGTGTTCATTTTTATGAGCGAAAACGAAACACCAAAACAAGATTTGTGCTACTCAGGGTCCTCTATTTAGGTTGCTGTTACTAAAGGCAATATATGTCAATGTGAAGATTCGCAAGACAAAAGTTCTTAGAAAATTAAACAAATACTTTTGAAACCGAGACCCGCAACAGACTTTGCAAATGGCAGATTGCTGCATGGCAACTCGTCATCGCAAAAGGCGTCTAAAGTGCAAGGCTATCGGAAATTAAAAAACCGTGTATCCCCCACCCTTCAAATCACCCGCCATTGCCCCTTGTGACTTCAGTTTGTTTTCAAAGCTTAAAAAATACCTTGCAGGTCAAAAATTTGTTCCAGCGCAAACACCTCGATTTTGCAATATTCCAGTGTCTTCATGGTAGAACAAAATATTCTTTCAAATATTGGATCGTCCGTGGCCGAGTGGTTAAGGTCGTTGACTTCAAACCACTTGCCCCTCACCGCTGTGGGTTCGAATCCCGACAGGGCTTTGGATTCTTTCATGTGAGGAAGCTATCCAGCTAGCTTACGGAACGTCGGTGGTTCTACTCAGGTGCCCGTTCGTGCCTAAAATAATGCACGGAAGAGCACCTGAGGTCTTCCTCCACTAGTAAAGCTAGAATGTCGCGTTATGACCAATACTGTGTCGATGTGACGTAAAACTTTAAACAAATAAATATTGGATCTAGACACTGAAATTTATATATCTTTTGGAGTTGAATACTTTAAGGGAATGAAATAATAAAATTTCAATGAAACCTATATGAAAAATCAATTATACTTGCTTTGATGCATTCATATTTAAACCCACCTCATAATTTTTTATACAAATATACAGTTATACCTGTGCTTTTAAGTGTTTTTATTTTTCTGCTGCAAGTTAAGATTTTCGATGTGCAGCATCCCTTCAGGTATCTAGCTAATGTCTGGATAGCAATTTGATTCTTTCTATGAAATTCTTTTTTGAAAATGCAAATATTGATTAAATGAAATGGTTTTTAAATACTGCTCAAATCCATAGGTCAACAAAAAAAACAAATTTTATTTAATTGATAAAACATTTTACAGTTAAAAAAATCTAACATGATATTTTAAAAGTATCACAATTTCAAACTGGTGTAACGTAAACATTGTCATTTTGTATAATCAGTAGACTATATTTGCACCTACTACGAAATGGTGAAAATGGTAGTTGGGCTAGGCAAATTATTATCTTTGTACTTAGTTATGCAAATATGTTATATAAACTGTAGCCAAAATTTAAAGTTAATAGAAACTCGACCTTACAACCTAAAACTCTGTTTGTTTAGCGCCTTAAACTTTATATGTCTGTCTGCTTAATTTCTTATGATGTGATAAGAAACAAAGGTAAATTCTTAAATAATTAAATTTTAATAGCGAAATTACAAAATAATGAAATGAATATTAATCTGTTTAAACATAAATGAGAGTAGTATAAAAGGAATCAATATCTAGCATTATTTGCTTATTCATGTACAATAAAGTAAATGACAAAATGTTTCTCTAATTTAATAAAATTCTACCCTTTTTACAACGGTCAAGGTCAACCTGTTTACAAAACTTCACTTAAAATACAAAAATGGAAACAAAATTTAGCCAACATTAATATTTTCTTTATTATCTGCGGTTTTGGAATCATTCTTCGGTACAATATTTATTTTGTAGGTTCGCATCGGACTTGCGTAAAATAATTATTCATTTCAGAAATATTGACCTAACACCTTTCTTTCCTAAAACGAACTGTTTTGTATATAAAACTTGCTAACCATAGGAATTTTCAGCATTAAAAATGATTATATTTAAACATTTCACTCATTTTTCAGGTATTATGAAGCTCAGGAGGAAGGAAATTATACATTATACAGGAATATAAAATACCAAACAGAGGTTATAAAACTATTAAACATAATGTATATAATGTATATAAATCTTAAATGTTAAATATCCTGTTTTAAACTGGCATAAAATTAGCTACAATGAAGCTTAAACATTGTACCACAAATTATATCACAATTTAGAAGTAAATCCACTGCATTATTATCCATTTATTACATCGAAAGCTTAACTTCTTTTTTAAATTTAGAGAAAACACAATTTTAAATCTACATTGATAACATAATATTCTAGTTATTGCTATTTTGAAAAAAAGAAAAATGAACTTTAAGCAGGGTGGACTTACCAAAGAAGTAGTACGAGTATATTTATCAAATATTTCAAATAAGGCAAATTATGCAATGTAATATATATCTTAGACTATATGTTTTCAGGTTCAACAGTCAGCTCAGTATTGTTCCCCTGGATCAAACAGCGGACCTGTATGTGCATGTGGGATAGCAGTAGCTGTGGGAGCTGACAAATTCATCTTTAATAAATGTTATAACACTATATTCAAATTCGACTTAAAGTGTAATGAAGGTGGCCTTATTGATATCGACGAAATACATCCCCATCATTACAAGGTCTGTATATATTTCAAAACGGGTGAATGTGTAGAAAAAAATCAACATAGGCAGTTAAAGAACATTGACATTTTTAACTATTTTTACACCCATGTTGACATAGAGAAAGAAAACCTTAAATAAAGCTACTGACTTTGTTAACAGCTTGCAGTCTTTTCACCTAAGCTGATCATACTCACGGTGCATATCCATATCGGTACCCTCTTTGCGAAATCTGCTGAAACGGTACCCTCTTTGCATATGCACAGGCCACTCTCTGCTAAAAACAAACCAGCGATGGATAACAATCCAGTAAAATTTCAATATAATAAGGAAAGAAGGTATGACACGTGGAAAAGATGTATACCACGGAACACTAGAATGTTTTATCTATGTGCTTATTTATCATGTGCCCGTTTTTCATTTACTACAACTGCACAATAAGCTACAAAAAATCGACATGTCTTGCTTCGCCCATCACCTTGACATACTTTTCGGGCTGAAATGAACCTGTGGCTTGATTATATATGCATCATACATATTTTGTATGTTCATTTACATATCATCTTCGGACAAATGGCAGTAAATTGTCAAAAATAATTGTAAAATTCATAAAAACACCCTACTTTCGGTTTTGCAGCTGCACGGGCTACCTCTCTTTATTTGAATTTTTATATCACAGGTACCCTCTCATTTTTAGCACATAGGTACCCCCAAGGCACGACATAATTACATATGCTTTTATTTGCGTTAATCGTTAGGTATGTAATATTTCTTACTTTTATGTAAATATTACATACTTAACGATTAACGCAAATAAAAGCATATGTCGTTCCTTGAGGGTACCTATGTGTTAGAAATAAGATGGTACCTGTGATATAAAAATTCAAATGAAGAGAGGTAGCCCGTGCCGCTGCAAAACCGAAAGTAGGGTGTTTTTATAAATTTTACATTTATTTTTGACAATGTACTGCCATTTGTCCGAAGATGATATGTAAATGATCATATTAAACATGTATGATGCATATATAATCAAGCCACAAGTTCATTTCAGCCCGAAAAGTATGTCGGGGTGTTGGGCGAGGCAAGACATGTTTATTTTTTGTAGCTTATTGTGAAGTTGCAGTACATGAAAAACGGGCACATGACAAATCAGCACATAAATAAAACATTCTAGTGTTCCGTGGTAAACATCTTTTCCACGTGTCATTCTTCCTTTCCTCATTACAATGAATTTTTACTGGCTTGTTATCCATCGCTGGTTTGTTTTGAGCAGAGAATGACCTGTGCATGTACAAAGAGGGTACCGTTTCAGCAGATTTCGCAAAGAGGGTACCGATATGGATATGCACCGTGATACTCTTCTAGCGGAATTAAAATCCATAAAGTGCTAAGCCTAATCAGTATCTTAATAAACATCATCAAGGTTTCAATAACTTTGCTTTTCCTGATACATAAAATATTTCTGTGAAGTCAATGTCTGCTATTTTCACATTTTATTTTAACGTATTTCATATAAAATAAGCAATTTTATCAATTTATTTAAATTAGCAGATAATTCACTAACTCGAATTTTTACACCTGAAGACTCAAATAGCTAAACGTCATATCAGATTTGAAAATTTACAAGAGCATGTCTATGTAATTGATAAATTGTCTGAGTTGTAAAGCTAAGATACATTTTCTAATACTTTATATAACATTCATTTCGGAAACATCCTTAGGTAAGAACGCCTATTGGTACTATTATCGACATAGCACTTCATGGGTGGAGTAACACAATGAACATTGATATATACATGTCTGCTAAAGATTACGGCAATGTTGATGGCTTATGCGGAACATTTGATGGGGACAGAAGTAATGATCTTCTTCACAGAGACAACAAGACAATATCAGATGACGATAATCGGAGTTACCGCTTCGCAGATAGTTGGAGGTACAATTTATTTTTAGGGAGCCCTCAGTTTAGTTGAAATCATTATAATATCACTTTTTCTTCAATATCATGAATTATATACTAGACCCTTTCCTTCATAAAGTATATTTAAACGCAGTTTGTCTTAAGTTTCAAATAAGTCTCTTGACAGCTTTTCAGCTATATGCAGGCTTTATAACCTCTGATTCTTTTTTAAGACACTATTTATTCAATGGCGCTCATAGATTTTCTACTTAGGGAACAGATATTCCTTTGTTTTGGTCGCTAGAGTGCTTTCCTCGAAATGGTTCTATGTTCTATTATTGCTGCCGTATAAATACATCAGCGGTTATTTCTTGAATCAAAATTTTACCATTAAAAGTTAGAATGTTAATTATTGTTTTAACCGGTCCTTGGGCGTGGATGGTTGATTGCATTTTCTTCTACTGTTCAGGAACAAAGCATGTTCAATATTTGTTTTATAAACACTGATTTTTAGGTTAAACATTTTTCATAAATTCACCAAAGAACGTTAGGATGAAAGTTGAACATAAATCCGGTTTGTTGTCATTACTCTGAAAAAACTTTTGAGCATTGCGTCAATAAATTTTAAAATACTCTATTTTAAAGTTTTGTTAAGGTATATCGCGAAGAAATCGATCTCGTACGTTTGACCCAAAATTAAAGGAGTAAAAGGGCTGAAGAACTTCAATTTAACTAACGTCGTACTCATTTAGATTTGATAACCCATATCAAAGTTTTTTTATGAATAATTTGATTTTATTTATGAAAACGTCTGATCGTATCAATGATTGTCAGCTTATATAATTTGAACTGCTAGGCGCGTAATGCATTGCAAACATTCCTCGGCAATATAACATATTTATAACGAGTTTATAAATACAGCAGAATTACTTTATTTGAGAATAAACGAAAGATACCTTAAAACTTGATGGCGGCCGTATGTAAAAGTTATAAAACGCAACTACTATCCAATAAAAAGGATGTTGCCAGCCAGCGGCTCTTGTTATATACATAAGATACCGTTTATATAACGTTATTTAATCTGTAAAATCTTAATATCTCTGCAATGAAAAGAAAGCAGATATATTTAAGTGTGAGGATATATACCAGAAATGTATTATGAACCTCTGGTAAAACCTTGCTCCATAATGGATACTTTTTAGTACATATCATATCATATTCACCGGCTTAAAAAAATGTATTAGTAAAATATATCTCTGTAAATATGAACAAAATTATATTATACAACATAAAGTAGTTTTCAATCATTTTAAAACATAGTGATAATTTTTTTTTATGGATAGATGTCTGAATACATTGTCACAACATTTTTTGTGAACCTTGTTTTTTGTAATAGTTTTTGTGATAAGAGCATACTATCAAATAGATACAATGACTCATTTTGTGTGCGTAAACTGGATTTCTAAATTAAATACACTGCTTTGTTTTATGTATCAGATTGACGGATGAAGAAAACTTGTTTAAAAGTAATGCACGATTACTGACACCATGGAACACACAAATGAACGGGATGGCAGATCAGCCTTGTAGCAGACCTAATTCTATTACAAAAAGAAAATGTAAGATTAATCGCAGAACAAGGCGAGAGACAAATGTACTGGTACAACATAAAGAAATGGGCCAAACGTTTCTATCCCGAGAAAGGGTAAGTACTTTATGTTCATTACTAACTTGATAATATGAATTCATCAAATGCCACTCCTTGTGTAAGTTAAAAGTATAATAACTTTCTGCTCAAGCCGCTGATTATGGCGTAGACAGAAGATTACATTAACCATTGCCGTTTGTAAATGGGCTATGCCAGCATTATTTTCGACTTTGGCGTTCTATCTGGGTTTCCAATTCTTTCTTTATCACCATATTTTATATTATGTAATCTCGCACAAATATATATATTTAATGCTTAAATGCTTTTATTATTGCAATGTGCATAAAATTCCTGTCGTCGTCTTTGAATCTTTTGTAAATATTTTTCAGAGGAGCACAGACACTTTTACAAACGCAGAAGCATTTGCGCTGTGTAACAACTCCATTTACAATACTCCAGCAGTTATGGAGTTTCCAGACTATCTTGCAGAAGAAGATCCCGACATAGTTGTTGACCAATGTGTTTATGATTTGACCGTAAGTTTGATTGTGTGAACGTTGTAGTTTTTTCTTTCAAGCAATAGACGACTGTGTCAAAGAAATAGAGCATAATTCTGACGACAGATGCTGACAGATAGTTGTCTGTTTTATATAAGTGCTTCGGTATACTCCATGCTTGGTAAGTATTGTGTGAAAAATATTAAATTTCGTCTTTTTTTGTAAGGTTGATCCGATTAAAAGTTAGCTAGATATATGTCTCTATGAATATCAATACATAACAAAATATATGTCTATATTTCAGCATGGGAATGATACAGGATGGTAG
>NW_026863164.1:0-12736 GCF_026571515.1 Ruditapes philippinarum | reverse complement strand
TGACTTACCTCCATGCCAAATATGAAGACTGTGGGTCAAAGGAATCTTAAGTTATTGGGCGGACAAGCTTTCTGAAGTCAAGGCCCCTGTGACCTTGACCTTTGACCTGGTGACCTCAAAATCAATAGGGGTCATGTACTAATCATGACTTACCTCCATGCCAAATATGAAGACTGTGGGTCAAAGGAATCTTAAGTTATTGGGCTGACAAGCTTTTTGAAGTCAATGCCCCTGTGACCTTGACCTTTGACCTAGTGACCTCAACATCAATAAGGATCATCTACTAATCATGACTAACCTCCATGCCAAATATGAAGACTGTGTGTCAAAGGAATCTTAAGTTATAGGGCGGACAAGCTTTTTGAAGTCAAGGCCCCTGTGACCTTGACCTTTGACCTGGTGACCTCAAAGTCAATAGGGTTCATCTACTTATCATGACTAGCCTCCATGCCAAATATAAAGACTGTGGGTTAAAGGAATCTTAAGTTATTGGGCGGACAAGCTTTTTGAAGTCAAGGCCCCTGTGACCTTGACCTTTGACCTAGTGACCTCAAAATCAATAGGGATCATCTACTAATCATGACTAACCTCCATGCCAAATATGACGACTGTAGGTCAAAGGAATCTTAAGTTATTGGGCGGACAAGCTTTTTGAAGTCAAGGCCCCTGTGTCCTTGACCTTTGACCTAGTGACCTCAAAATCAATAGGGGTCATCTACTAATCATTACTAACCTCCATGCCAAATATGAAGACTAAGGGTCAAAGGAATCTTAAGTTATTGGACGGAAAAGAAAAAACCGACGGCCGGACGGACGGACAAGGTGATTCCAGTATACCCCCCTTACAAGTTTGTTGTGCGGGGGTATAAAAATCTAGACTATTCGCTTTCGTAAATTGTTGTTTTTTTATTGTTTTTTTTTTCAAACGAATGATATTCGTAATATTCGTCTGAGGTGTAAAACTTGTTATTGCTGTACTTGATGTCTTGTTTGAATTCATTGAATAAAAAATCAATGATGAGTTGAATAATAAAACATTGTTATTGTGAGATAAGTGCTTGTCATGCATATGTTTTTGGTGTTGTTGTTTGTAGACGAAAGTATGGTGTACCGTTAGGGTCATCGTTTCTTTGCATCAGCGGCCATAATAAAATCCATAACGCCAAGGCGATAAACAAGGCAATGCCCCGTAGCTGAACTGAATCATCTTATTGGCTCATTGCCTAATTATAATGTCTAATCTTCACGTAGCTTATTTGCGTTGTATTTACTTTATCGTTTATTATCAATAGAACTCCGGTTAAGAAGAAGTTAAAGGGAAATGTGTTAGAACTTCGATATATCAAGGTTTCAACTCGTGAATCGGCCTCATTTCAAGGTGGTAAGTTACAAATGGCGTCATAAAAGGAAAGGGCGGCGACTTAAACATCTTAAAGTAAATATATTTCGTATATTTATTATGCGACAATTTTAAACTTACGTGATGTATTCTTGGAGCGTATTTGTCCGATCCAACGTCTACAACGTACACTCTGCTGCTGCCGAGACATGGCATTATCAAGCGGTTACGTGATTTTGACGGGTCGTCATGACAACTTGAACAAGCGTTCCATCCGGTGTGGTGAACCTCGTCCTGGATATGTGGTAGGTACATTCTGTGTATTATCTAAAATTGATACAAAGCAATTTGGTATTGATAAAAAGTAAAATGTGAACAGTTCATCCTAAGCTCTTAAGCCATTATTGTTAATGCTTATAATCATAAAGTTTACTCTGACCTGTCGTATTTTATTCACCAAATGCTCAAATTGATTCAGTCAATCGAATATTATCGGTAAACTTCGGCTAAGTTCGGTTAATCTCGGCTTGGTTCGGCCATATTTGAATTGTCAAATCGGCGCCATAGTTATGTGATCCGGCTTAATATGCCGGTTAGACTAAAATGAGAGAAAGAGAAATATTTTACATGATACATTAAGTTATTGTAATTCTTAGATTACTGTTCCAATAATCATGTTGTCATATACTAGCTAAATATTTCTTTGTCAGTTTAAAAAAAATATTGCGTCAAGGGAGATTATTATGTTTTAGCAAGGGAGATAATTATATTTTATAAATACCTTTGAATAATCTGGGGATTTGGGATCAACATTGACGGTGACAAGATAATCCGGTCTGTTGGATCTGGTCTGTGGGGGTATAATACATGGGATGTAGACTATCTCCTCCCGGGGGCCATTCTTCATGGCGTCCATCGGTGAGGCATAGCCGGGTCCTTTTCCGCAACAAGCTGAAAAAGAGATTTACGTTTTATAAAACAAATCAACCTTCAAGGAATAAAATCATCAACTAAGATTGAAAATAAAGTAAAAAAGCATGTTTTTTTTATTATCATTAGACTCAGAATTGTATCTTGATATGAAGCGTAAAATATACACGAGCTTTCAGTAGGGCAGCTAATTCAATGCTTGTAAGTAAAACTAGGGCCTGAGAAATGTAAGTTTTTACAAATAGGAAGGTTTTAATCACAAACATAACAAATGTACATTAAAAATGTTACTAGTCTTGGACAATGACCGAATAATTTCGATAAATTCACTAAGGGTCTTATTTCATTCAAAATACATGCCAATGTTCTGGCCCTTGGAATATGACCTTGAACTGTAATTCAAAAAGCATTCATAAATGAAGTTTCAAGATTATACAGAAATCTGTATCTATTTCTAAGATTGATGTTGCAAGCAAAAATTTACCAAAAAATATTCAAAATTCAAAAAGGGCCATTACTCAGCCAAAAACCAAAAGTTAAAGTTAGACCCCTTCAACGGTGACTTTCAATTCTAATCCCAAAGAAATGTATTAAGTTTCATGTGGCCTGTATTTATGCTTTCAAGTAAGTGTGTTAATCTACAAGAAAAATTTGTTATCATTGTGATGCATGTAAATTTTAAACATAAAGGGCCGTAATTCAGTATTAAATTCAATTGAATACCTTGAGTAGTTTAAAGGACTAATGTTGCATCAAGAATGTTCGTAGATCAAAAGGGCCATAATTCTGTCAAAATCTATGCTACAGTTATAAGACTTGGAAAATGACCTCATATTACGCTCTGAAGCAAGTGTTATAAGCATATTCCATTAGCTGTTGGTTGATGAAACATGATCTTACAATTATAACTTTAACCAAAGTGTAAAGCCTACGCCAACACCAACGCCTACCGCCCGGGTGTGTAGGAAAACTGGAAAAGACGAGCTAAAAATGGCGTCTGAACATTATTTTCTTTTCCAACGGTAAACAAGGAGCGTCACGTAGTATTCACCCTAACAAAACAAACACCGACAAATATCAGAAACCAAGCGAAATATTATCATTCATCAAGGACGAAAATAATATTTCACGTTAACTATTACTATATGTTGCAGTTTACTCTGCAGATGTTAACACTGAAACCGAATTCACAGACAAGAAATGTAGGTTTGAACGATTTAGAATTTCATATAGGACATAGTTGAAAACAAGCTCAGAACATTAAGAAGCTTGGCTTTATCTGATGATCTACAGTCAAGTAATTTGATTGTATGAAAATGTATGTTGTGTTCTAAAACGTGATCACATGTATGTAACTGAGAGCGTAAATTTATCTCAAAGCCGGCTGGCAGAGCCAGATTTAACACTGCAGACAATTGCAGACTAAAATCAGCCTCTTCCGGTTCATTGCCTATATTTACTACGGAAAATAGTTCGTAGTATAAGGGGAAGGAACTCCAGACTAATCCGCGTCGTGTGAGTCAAATTCATTTTTATTTTAATTTTTAACGAAATTGATCGATGGATTTGTCCAGAATGAAATGTGGACAAGTTTATGTAAGATATGTCGCGAGGTTATAATAACTGAACGTAATTATTACAGAAGCAAGCTTCTAATTCACATCAAGACAAATCCATCATGTTTTGACTTTGACAAGGTTGTTTGTTTCATTACAATTTTAACAGTTAAAGGTTGTTAGTTTTTTGTTTATATCAGTGTATATAGCCAAGTTTCGTTATCATTCATTTCAACAAGGGTTTAGCCTTTATTTTGAACCAGGCTTATCGGTTATCAGCGCAAGGTCAATTTATGTGTCACATATTATTTGTACTTCAATTACAACTAGCAAATAATGCGTTTATAAGATTTTGTTAAATCAAACTTTGAATCGAATGAATGTTCGGAAACAATCAAGGTTAGGTAAATACATGTATAATGTTCTATATAATCAAAGTAGTGCACTCATCGTAAAGTAAATAAATTCAAACTGAAAAAAAATCTAAAAAGCTATACATGTATATGTGCTGCATTTTTGTTTCTGTTTTTGAAAAGTACTACATCCAAAATGCCTGTATTAAAAAAATATGGTAGTTTTTTGCCTAATGAAGTAAATAAAAAAAACTTACTTAAAATAGCAGCTGCGGCTTATGTGTGTTAAATAACAGAGACATTTTATGTTTCAACTCTTTCAAGAATTGACCATAATATTATAGAAACAATACAATTTAATAGTAATGTTGATAAATAAAATATTTAATGAGACATAGCCTTTACACAGGTGCTCGTCCAGTCTTGGTGCCCATTTAAAAAAAATGAAGTTTAAAAAAAAAAATGAAAAAAACAAAACATCAAAATTACTATTTTGGGTCGAGTGTAAGAAAAAAAAAATTTGAAAAAAAATTTTTTTTTCCTATATACCATTACTACGTAGTAAAGGTATAAAGGAAAAAAAATTTCAATTTTTTTTTTCTTACACTCAACCCAAAATAGTAATTTTGATTTTTTTTTTTGTTTTTTTTTCAATTTTTTTTTTTAAACTTCATTTTTTTTAAATGGGCACCAAGACTGGACGAGCACCTGTGAGCCTTTATACCCTATAAAGATATTGTGGTTTTGTTAGTAAAAACACGACACTGACATCTAGGAAGAGCATCGAGGCACGAGGCTATCTGAGTTGTACGAAGCGTAGTCCCCGACAAATATTTTGATATTTTTCCCGACTGGAACCCATGCGATTCATTTTTGAGGCATGGAAGAGCACGTGATCTATCAACCGTACTTGATTGGTAAATCACCGTTCATTTTTTAAAAAATAAATTAATGAAATCTATACTTCATGCGCAAAAAAATGATAGTTTTAAATGGGAATATGAATGTATATTGAAGTGCAATTAAAAGATTGTAAACATGAAAAGAGTATTGTACTCTGTATCATCAATACGTTTGCAAGAGAAATATCAAACGTCTGGATGATACAGACAGGTGTCCTACTTATCGACCCTCTCCGTTCTCCGGTCTTCGACGGTCACCGGTCGCCAAAGACTTTCTTCTATTGATACTATATTCTCGATACAAACGTTTTGTTTTGTTTTTCAAATTATTTTGAAAACAGTTAAATGAAATATCTTTACATTATTAAAACTAGTCCCCTCAGGAAACCTTTTTAACTTGTTCTCTTTTACATAGGCAAAAACAAAAACACGTTTCTTGTCGTCACAATAAAAAGTAACCAATCAACCAGCGTGCCCTAGTTTCCCGACAGACAGTGCGGGTATTTATAATACCTGCACTCCGGTTAATGCACTGTGCTTTTTGTGGGCATACGATTTAACTCTGACATAATTATTTTCAATAGAAAGATCTCCAAACTATGATACAAGATATGATTGTAACACAGTTAGGGGGCCTTTCTGTTGAATATGTGTCATAGGTTAATCGTATATTATATATACATATATATTGTATCATAGTTTGGAGAGCTTTTTTTCTGTTGAAAATGTGTCAAACATATACATGCACAGTGCGTTAACTGGAGTGCAGGTATATGTTACCCGCACCCCAGAGCATGCCCATTAATTGGCTCATTTTTTCTGGGGTTTACTTATTTTGACGGCAGAGAAAGGAAAAGCGACAGAAATATTATAGTCAGATGTTACTTTTTTTCTGGGGTTTCACATTGTGACAACAGGGAACGTGTTTTTTTTTTGTTGTTTTTTTTTGTTGTTGTTTTTTTGCCTATGATACAAATAAGAACACCAAAAAGCACTCGGCAATCCGATTTATACTTGGGGGCTACGCCCCCTCGTACTCGATACTCTTTCTATTACAAAGCTTTTTCTGAGCTTGCCTTTACTTTGTATGAAATCTGTACGGTCTAAAATTACATAAAAAGATTATCTCTGCGCAATGTCCTTGACAGAATTCATTCAAGGACAAAAACATGTATTTATATGCCGTGGGAAATGAGAAACAATTGCTTTAACTATCTAACTCATATATTTCTAACAAAAGGAAGTTATCGACCTAACAACGCTTGAGGTAATCAATATCACTGTATAGAAAGTAGTTCCTTCGTTTTAAAGAAACAATTATATATCAAGGAAAGAAAATCAATTTCATTTCTTTAAAAACACTTTAAAGGCTACCTAAATAAAAAAAAGTTCATTGTGTGAACCTGTTTAAATATAGCTATTAAGCAAACAAAAACCTGATACGATGTAGTTCAGAATTATCTCCCTTAGATAAGATAGCGTTCATAACTTCTATGCATCAATAAAATATGACGAATTCAAAGAAGAAGAAAAAAACATTTTATTTCAGTTTAATTATGTATAGTTAAATGTATACATAATAAAAAGTTAACATAATTCAAGGTAATTGCATATATCAGATCATTTATTTAAATACCGGTACACAAAGTGTTCATAGAAAAGGGCCCATAACTCTGGTAAACTCTTTTGCAAAAAATTCCTTGATATTCAACAAGTATTTTAATTTAAAGTAATTATCTGAGCTGATTTATAAGAAAATTTATGACAATATAAAAAGTAAATGAATTAAAGGAGCTTAATTAGCAAAAATGCCCTTCAGGGTTATCTGTCCTTTAGAAATGCATTTCTTTTTTTGCATTCCAGTTTATTGACCATAACCTATTACCTAATACCTATTAAAATCACAGTGACCTTGACCTTTGACTGTTTGACAACGGGTAGAAGTCAACAAGTGTATCCACATTTAACTTTTCAATTTACAGCTTAATTAGAATTGAAGTTAATGACCATAAACGGAAACCAAAAAAGTTTACCGATGACGTCCCGATGCCGACGCGTGGGTCATGACAATACGTCCACTTTTTTTCTCTGAAAAAGTGGAGCTAAATATCATTATCAATGAAATATATATTTTCCAATGAAATGAACTTTTGTATCGATTAAAACAAAATAAAACAATGCATTGTATAAAGAAATATGTTACATTTGTATTTAATTTTATTAATTTATTGCGCATTGATGATTTTGCTTCGTCAGAACTATGCGAAATTTGTATAACTTGACTCATCTTTGTCTGTTTTCGCATCTTATCAATCAATCAACACATGTTTTAGTTTTTCTCATCAAATGAACTTGACATTTTTATTTGCAAAAGATGTTTGCGTTACATATGTCTGTTGTTGTAACTGGTTTTTATTGGTTTTTATGTTGTTGTTTTTTTATGTTGTTTTTTTTCCCTCCACCAAATAGTCCAAGATATCAAGGCCATCTTCATCTATCAAAATTACCTTTTTCAAAACAAATTGGATGTTTATGCGATTTTTTATGATTGCGTTTTATAATTGTGTTTGACGTCGTATTAAAAAAAAACCAAACAAACAAAAAACTTTCGATTAGAAAGTACATGTATATTACTTTTTAGTTGAATCTGAAGCATTTCCCGCCCCATGTCTAACCCTTGTTCGGGAAAGAAGTTCCTCAGTGAATTTTACATCCCTGTGCTTTTTCCCTCACCTTTCCATTAAGCATTTCACATTTCCTGTTCATTTCCCGACCCTCGGTGCATTTCCCGCCCCTCTGTCCACCACCCATCCCTCAAGGCGTTCCCCGTCCCCTTATCACCTACGATGGTGCATTTGCCTTCCCCAGCATATTCCACCGTGGGGGGGGGGGGGCATTTCCCAAACCTGTCCACCTTTCGCCCCTTATTTCCCAGCCCAAAGAGCAATATCTTCGTTTAACATCAGTAAGCATATTGCTCCCAACAACCTCTAATTGGACAGTGTCCGTGTAGAAAAATGCAGTTCGTGAGACATCGTCCAAAAAATGTCTCGATGTCTCTTTAACAAGTCTTATTAGTTGGGGCTACCCCACGCCCCTCCCCATCTCCCGTACCATAGTGTCCCTCCTTAGAATATTAAACTTTACAGACCGTCTTATAATTATTTTTTTTTGGACACATTTTAGGATACTGTTTTGTTAACCGAGTTAATTTAAGTAGAACAAGGTGGATACATGTATATCCGTTAAACTTTGAATTGAATGACAAAATAGTTATGTAGCGAGATCTTGTTTCGACACTTTGTACAAAATGCGACATGCGATCTTTAAATGTTTTTTTACGTAATAGTTATAGTTTATGACCTGGGGCGACATCGAGGGTATTTCTCCACAGAAAATGGCCGAGAACATTATCTGTAGAGAAACCCCGAGATACATTTCCACGAGACAGTTGAGTTCGATATACTGTTGTATCTCTTGATAAATAGAATTAGATTTGACATTTTAATATAATTATATTTTTTCTACCCTATATGAGTTTAATTTCCCACGTGGAACCTCAGTTACTTTTATGGTACATATAAATGATGATGGCGGTGTGGTAGTTTTCACTCCGGATCACGGCAGTAAGCCACATTGAATTTACCAGAGCACAGTTCCGCCACAGCATCGTTCTTGGGCAAACTGTCAAGCAGTTTACCAAGCCTAGTTGCTTCACTTTCGCGAGGAACTGGTAACTTCTGTAGAGGTACAGTACGAATGGTCGTAGAAAGGATTTCATGATCAATCACAACGGAAGTGGCCTGCACCGTCCGGAAATTGAACCCGGATCGCCCGATTATAATGGTCTACCGGACAGTTACATGTAAACGACCAAATTTTGATTTTTTTCTTATTTTAAACCCCAAAACGCGAGAGCCAGTCAGAAATATTGGGGATGATCCCGATTGGTTGGATGATCACAGAAACAGAAAAAAACATTGCTGTAAAGATTTATGGCTCTCTGGTACTAATTAGGACTTTTAATCACATGGAGAAAGATGGGTTTGAAAATGTATTTAAGTAAAACAATTATCCAGTATTTTCTCAGGAACTTAAAATTTATTAAAAATACGAGAATTCCTCCACGAAAAAGAGTTCACACAGGCACTCAGCACCAAATTACTTTTATGATAAATGGTTTTAACGTTTAGTGTGAAAACACATAAGTATATGTTTCAATCAAAACTGTTTCTTAAATGAAGGCCATATCTCCAGTACCCCATTGCCTATCCCCAATCTGAATATATTCGTTATTTTCCATACAGTCCAGTGACATTTTGCATCGTTTTCGTCTACGTTTTCGAATCAAGTAAACTTTATTTGAAATAACGCCCACTTTTTTTAAAAGAAGTGTGCGTTATCTGAGATATTGCACAGTGCATATTTACCGATAAAGCATGTTACTGGCGTATAACAGTTGCGGATCATCAAAGACAAATCACCGCATCATGTGAGAAGTAAGTAGAATTTGCATCGCAAGACTTATTACCAGCCTGCTATTTAATTCCAAAAAAATGACGACAGCATTTCAAATTCAGTTTGCGTTTTAAAAAGATCTAGCAAAGAGTTACGACCTGCTTAAATCTTAAGTTAATGTTGATTGTGTATATATTCAGTGTTTTTAAACGTTAGCAATTCTGACAACACCTACTGCAACGCGACTTAGTCTGATTCTAAAAATAAATGCCCCTTGTGGCGTAGGGGTTGCCTTACAGATTTCGGCATTAAACTTGCAGCCAACGTTTAGCCGCGGGTTCGAAAAACTGGAGTCTATATGCATTTCTTAGCTCCAGCAGGTGAGGTAGTTTACGCTACTGGTGTTGACACTTGACGTTAGCAAAAAATCATTTTCCCGGATTCAACGCCATACGACCTAAACTGTGTTGCTGCGCCGTAAAACCAAACAAACGGAGCATTGCTAATACAGCATACAACAAGTATACAGCATACAACAAAGTGTAGATAACATTTTAACATTGTATTTCAATTAACAGCTTTGTTTAAACCTAGTCCCTAATTGAACTTTTTTGTACTTGCAACAACAAAACACTTTTTCGTGACGTGTCTGACAACACAATCTTTGAACTATGAGCAGTTATATAACAGTTATATATCAGTTATATATCACACTCACATAGTTATATATCACACTCAATAATGCAATATCAAACGTTATTTTACAATAAGGTCACGTTTACATATGATATATACATGGAGATAAAAGTCAGGCCAGGTCAAAAAGTGTTTCTTTATAAAACCTGGACTATCTTATGTATTGTATAGTGTATTCTAGTACATCAATACGTTCAAGAGTTTCACCCTTAAAGTGCATTACAATTAATCTGTTTTGAATATTAAATGTTTGCTAATTTGCATTAATAAAGCTAATTAATATATTTATGTCTCTTTCGAATCTACATTTCATCTACACAATACCGTACAACAAGCTTTGATGTCTTAACAAATAGTGTGCAAGAAGCGTTACAATTAATTCGACTTGTATCTTAAAGCTGCATACGTCAAGATGAGCTCTAATATTTTTAGGAAATCAAACTTGAGAAAATGTACAAAGACTTTAAGTTAAGTAAACGGTTCAAGATTCGATTAATAATTTACATGTTATGTGAGATTAATGACTGATTTAACGGGGGAAAATCGCGATATTTCCACTGCGATACGAACGCAGTAAGGGATATTTTTGCATATTTTCACTTCATATTTTGGTAACTTAAGTAGATTGTAAGTGCCGTTTGCGATATTTAAAATTACTTTCTTTGTTCACCTCACACAATTTTATCATTATATTTCTTTTTCAAAAATTTCACGAAAATAAGCAAGAATCTGGAGGCCTGCGGCTTTAAATGTTTTCTAATTTGCATTGATATAAGTAAATAGTTTATGTGTGTTGTGGCTCTTTTATATCTACATTTTATCTACATACTACTGCTCAATAATCGTTTACTGTCATGGCTGTGTGCATTTATATGCATCATAAAACATTGTACAATTGTCAATTCATAAACGATATATGTGTGCATAGACCGAATAAAATATCGAAATTTGACATTTTTTACATTACAAACTTTGACTAAATTCACGACGACCTGACATTAGTTTGCACCAAAAGAGACAATAATCAAAATAACGATACGTCAGGTTATTTCCGGTCAAGCATATCAGAGGAAAATATTATAAAGGCATAGATCTATGTACATGTAGATCAATCACGTTGGTAATGTGTGTAATTCTATATAATCTACATAAACGTCAACATCGCGTCTTCAAATCAGCAACATGTTATTTCCATTACAGAAACATTAAATACGTTGGTAAAGGATATTGCAATTAAAATAACTAGTATACAAATTATTAAGACATGTATATTATTATCAAATGACAATTCCGCTACGTTTATACAAGTATTTTAATTTCTCTCACATTTCCCTACCCCCTAATAAGATGCGATTAACAGATATGTATAAATATATATACAAAATATTCACGAAAAATTAATAAATTAAACAACTGTTATTTTTCTCGCACAATAAAATCTGATTTAAAAAAAATCCTGTTTAAATAAAGCATCAGTTTTTGAACAAATATTAAATTTTAAACATACCCATTATTTGAACTATAGTCCACCAGCGTTATATCCCAGACTAAGTTATAAAAGTCTCGTTCTATCTATTATATGTCAGGTCAAATCTCGAGTGTTCCCTTTTAGATAACGTTAAACCTAGCTCAGTCTACATTTTAGAATGGTTAACAAAATAACAAACAGTACACGTGCTGCAATATGTCTATTCTTAAAGGCCCATTATGCCTAAAATTGATACATTTGTATATATATTTTTTTTTCAATTTTTTTTTTATTTTATTTTGGTGTCCTGTAACTCATTTGCCATACAGCAAAGCAATATTTTGTGTCCCCTTAATTAATTCGGGAAATTACAAATATATTACAGTTAAAGTAATTTAGACGTTTTTAAGTGGAAGTCAAAATACTACTTTGTTTATATTTTGCTACTTTGATCACAAATGAGCCATGTCACGACAAAACCAACATAATGGGTTTGCGACCAGCCTGCGCACCCGCTCAGTCTGATCAGGATCCATGCTGTTCGCTTACAAACCCTATAACAAGTAGAGAAACTGATAGCGAACAGCATGGATCCTGACCAGACTGCGCGGATGCGCAGGCTGGTCTGCATCCATGCTGGTCGCAAACGCACTATGTTGGTTTTGTCGTGACACGGCTCAAATCATGTCACGTTCAGTCGATGTTTTCTTCAGGCAGGTGATGAGGATCTTACATGTTGTAAATCTATCATTACAACAATATAAAACACAGGTTTGCCCTTTCTGCAGTAAGGAAAATACATTCATTTTTTAGGCTTAATGCGCCTTTAAACCCTTTTTTCTATACTGCTGACAGTTTTTGTATAACTTTTTTTACATATTTTTAAGTTCAAATAGATTAAATTTCTTTATAATAAGTTTACGCATTACATCACTTTTCTAATTTCCTGTAAAACATGCATTTACGAAGCGTAGTGATTTAAATATTTTTTATGATAACACTTTATATGCACGAAGAAACATATTTGTGCAAAA
>NW_026863163.1:0-22734 GCF_026571515.1 Ruditapes philippinarum | reverse complement strand
CGAAACGTTCCTATGCAGTCCATCGCCTATGTTTTAAATGATAAACTGAGCAGCGCACAGTTTTGTATGCCTGTCACCCATACACGACCCTGGTAGGCGTCGAACTCACAACGGTGAGGGGCAAGTGATTCTCGGTCGGAGACTTTAACCATTTTTTTCTTTCCACACAAATAGGCATCGGTAGTGGTAATCCCTGAAGCTTGGATCAATTCCATCTAACTGCGGTCAAAAAAAACAACGTGCAGTATGGACGCATGCACGGACGGGTGCCATCACTCCTCCGATGCCTATGGATGAAGATAATTATGTTGTGTAAGTGTACCTTAGATAGGTTAGGTCAAGGTTTGGATTGGGGGGGGGTGTTCCTTATTCTATAGGGGTCACATTTCTACGTGTGAGGAGTCATAATATAATGACCCCCCAGTCATAATATAATGAACGCGGAGTCAATATTTTATATGAAATAATGACCGGGGGGTCATTATTTTATATAAAATAATGACCGGGGGGTCATTATTCTATGGGGGTCACTTTACAACGTTACACCGGCACAGAGATTTGAGCCCTTACTCCTAAACCAGTGAGTTTATGTTCTCATAGCCCGAAAGGATTCAGATAATTAAAATACCACAGGGTTTTTCCCCCTATTGGATGATGAAGTATAAAGCATAGAAATTAAATGGAGTTCTGCTTTGTGAGTTGTCACACGCAAATGTTCATAGGATGTTGCAGAGAGAGTGGCCTATACTACGACTGAGATGGACCAAATAACAAACATGGTGGACTGTATTTAATGGGACAGGGTGTTTGGAATCACAAATGATACTGATAAACATTATAACCTTAAATTGTTGATAAAATTTATTTGATTTGGGCATTTTAATATAACCCTTTTAAAAAAATATACAGTTATCAACCCTTATAAAAAATCTTAATTTATCATCTAAACAAATAGGTAAACAGCCTAAAGGTGCTAAAATTTTATGTTAAAACAATATTTCATATTAACGTTTTGAAACATTTTTATTTTTCTAAATGCCCTCTTATCTATATCGTTTTTTCTGTCGACCGAAATGTTCACCCTACAGTACTATACAATTTGTAATCTTATATTTCACTATTTAACCATCGTACAAAATGTACATCCATGATCGTTCTTACACTTATAACAAAAGTTATCTATAGGTTCCCCAATTTTCTGAATAAAAGCAAACCTACCGGTATGTACATGTAGAACAGAATTAATAGAAGAAAATTGGTAACTTCATGGAGCTAAATATATTATATATATTGTTGTTGCTATAAAATTCAACATATATTTTGTCAGCAAAATACAGATTTTCCTTATATCCACCTATCATTTCATATTTTGTTCTCTATTTAACTTGTCTGCAAAATTCTTCTTTGTTTAACTTGTCTGCAAATTTCAACCTCTATTCTGTATTAACTTTAAAAATATACATTACTTCCTACTGGGTGATAAAGGGATTAAACCAATCACTGCTTGATTATACAAGGATTAAACAAATAAACAATGACAGTATACTTCAGTAGTTAAGGTGACAGGAAAAACAGCACAAGGGGGTCCAATACGCAGCCCTGTATAATAAGAGAATTGTTTGCCTTTGAAGTCATCACCATATTATAAGGGAATGAACTATTTTTTAATTTCTTTTTTGTACTTAACAGACATTCAAGTTAAATGCTAAGTTTATGTTATAAATGTGTTTTATTGTACAATTATCTGTGATTAAATAAATTAAATAGGAAACAAGTGAAAAATTTATATGATTCAAAATGTTACATTTACAATTGTACTTATGTTATAGAAAATAATGGCAGAACTCCAAAAATCACATCCTCTTTCAGAAATTGGCAGACAGAGTATCTGTTAAACACTAAAACAGTTTCTACGCAAATATTCAGTCAAATTTAATATTTTAGCACTTACGATCAATATCATAAATTAATCAATCTTGAAATAATTATTCGCTTATCTTTAAAATAAAACATGCATTCATAGGCATAAAAAAGTTGGAATTATTTGTCAATAAATCATATTGCCCTTCTTAATTATGTCTTATTTATGTTATAATTATCAATATAATTTATTTATTTTGATTTAAAAAGCTTTTAATTTATATTTGGATACAATAAATATATTGTTTGTTTTGTTATAAACAATATAGTATGTTTCTTTTACATTCTAACTTTACTTATGAAAATATTTTTTTTCTCAAGATTATTATTAAAAATATTTTTAAAAAAATGGAATCTAACTAAAATAATTATTATTTCTTGGATGCATAAATCAGCATAACTGCCCATTCACACCTTATGACAAGGGATTAAACACCCCCTATATAATCTATATTGTCTACAAAGTCTAAAACCCTTCTTTGTTTAAAAAAAGTATACCGATCTTAAACAGATCAAATTAATTAATATAGACAGATTAATTAAAATAATTCTTTTCCTTGTTTTCTGAGCATAAATTTTATGCATTTATTTCTTAATGCTTATACTGATTTACCACGAAAGCCTAATAGTGCCAAATGAAATAAAAAATAAAAATGCAAAGGCGTTATAACGCGAATAAAGGCATTATTACGCGAATCAAAAGGCGTAATAACGCGAATAAAGGCGTTATAACGCGAATCAAAAGGCGTAATAACGCGAATAAAGGCGTAGCAACGCGAATAAAGGCGTTTTAACGCGAATCAAAAGGCGTAATAATGCGAATAAAGGCGTTATAAAGCGAATCAAAATGCGAAGTAACGCCTTTATTCGCGTTATAACGCGAATCAAAAGGCGTAGTAACGCGAAAAAAGGCGTTATAACGCGAATCAAAAGGCGTAATAACGCGAATAAAGGCGTAATAACGCGAATCAAAAGGGTAATAACGCGAATAAAGGCGTAATAAGGCAAATCAAAAGGCGTAGTAACGCGAATAAAGGCGTAGTAACGCGAACCAAAAGGCGTAATAACGCAAATTAAAACGCATTATAATGCCAATTTAATATCATATTTATACTAATCAAATTCGCGAGAAAGGAAGACCAATATTGATCTGAATTTATTGCTCAAGATATAAACCCGTATACAATAATACAATATACATTTACAATTACTTTCATTCCATTTGCACAGTAATAATGCAAACTATTTGTCATAAACTAATAAAGACTCTTTAATACTTGCCAATGTAAGATGACTTGGTGACTTATAGGTCATAAAGAATTACCTACTTCAAATAACAATCCTCCTATGAAGTTTGAATATTGTGGGCCAAATGGAACTTAAGTTATGCTCCCGAAACCAAATTGCTAACGGACGGTCGGACAGACAGACGGACGGACGCACGTTCCAACATTTTGGGTTTAGGGGCTATTTTCTTTGTTATTTTCTTTGTTCTCTTAAGGGCTACTAGCCCATAAACCCTTTGATCACGGAATGAACCTATTGTTCTCTTTTGTTCTCATTACTGTTATATAGCCCCTAAACCCAATTTGCTCGGACGTACGGACGCCAGGGGGGTATAACATAATATGCCCGAAATTCTTTCGGGCATATAGTAAAACGTACATCTAGATCAATTCATTTAAATCAACATTGTTCTTCCTTCCATACATTAATAGGCCACTGTTTGGAATTTATATGGTATTAAATTAGCGTTATAACTCCTTTTGTTTTGCGTTATAACGCCTTTTGGTTCGCGTTTTTACGCCTTTTGATTCGCATTATAACGCATTTATTCGCGTACTAACGCCTTTTGATTCGCGTAATTACGCCTATTGTTTCGCGTTATTACGCGAATAAAGGCGTTATTACGATTTTCAATTCGCGTTATAACGCCTTTATTCGCGTTATAACGCCTTTCCATTCGCGTTATATCGCCTTTATTCGCGTAATAACGCCTTTGATTAGCCTAATTACGCCTGTTGTTTCGCGTTATTACGCGAATAAAGGCTTTATAACGCCTTTCAATTCGCGTTAAAACGCCTTTATTCGCGTTATAACGCCTTTCAATTCGCGTTATAACGCCTTTATTCGCGTTATAATGCCTTTTTTCGCGTAATTACGCTTTTTGATTTGCGTAATAACGCCTTTATTCGCGTTATTACGCCTTTTGATCGCGTTATAACGCATTTATTCGCGTTGTTACGCCTTTTTTCGCGTTGCTACGCCTTTCGATTCGCGTTGCTACGCCTTTTGATTCGCGTCATTACGCCTTTTGGTTCGCGTTACTACGCCTTTTGATTCGCGTTATAACGCCTTTGTTTCGCGTTATAACGCATTGATTCGCGTTGCTACGCCTTTTTTCGCGTAATTACGCCTTTTGATTTGCGTTATTACGCCTTTTGATTTGCGTTACTACGCCTTTATTCGCGTTATAACGCATTTGTTTCGCGTTATAACGCCTTTATTCGCGTTATAACGTCTTTTTTCGCGTAATTACACCTTTTGATTTGCGTAATAACGCCTTTATTCGCGTTATTACGCCTTTTGTTTTGCGTTATAACGCCTTTATTCGCGTTATCACGCCCTTTTGATTCTCGTAATAACGCTTTTATTCGCGTTATAACGCCTTTGCATTATTATTTTTTATTTCATTTGACACTATTAGGCTTTCGTAGATTTACAGTTAGTTTCAATTGATTATTTCTTATCGTCGACTCTTGCTTAATCGTCAATATTCCAAGTTCGACGAATTGTTATGGGTCGAATGGTTGAATCGTTATTTTAACCCGTAACTGAATCAGGCAATAAACGCTGAATTTCGAAACACATTTCTTTTCATAAATCTAAGGCATAGAAAAGTGAAAGGAAAATTACGTGTGAAAAGGTATCCAAAAGACTTGCTTACGAAATTTCTATTTTTTCTTTCTGCTCCGCGATAATTGCTGTTAATTCTTTCTTTTCAAGCACTTTCCGGTATACGCATGCAAATTTTGTTACGGAGCTCCATGCTCGTTTTGTAAAACATTTTAGGACAATTTTATTGCATAAATGTAAATCAGGATTTTTTTTATTAAATGTATATTTTAGATGTTTCGTCATGTCGACTTTACTATTTTTGAGATGTATTCATTCATGCTTGCATGTGCATGCGTGCATGCAAAGTTTAACGCGTAGGTATATACTACGATTAAAATATCAATGAACTGTTATTTTTTGTTTTCTATATAGAAATGTATGATTTAATGAAAATGAACGATTTTGAACTTTCAAAGCATTAAAACAACTTTGCAAACAATATTTTAATTATGTGTTATCGGAATGTAACAATACTGCAGAATGAAGAACTAATTTCTATAGCGGTTTTTATCCGGAAGTGGATGTTGTTCGGTAGAGGCTGAACATGTAACGCCTGTAGAGATATAACTTTTTACTCTGTATACATTGCAAGCAATGCATACAAAAATGTGTAAACATGACTCGGTTTATGTTCCGGTACATTAAAAATTATTTTCAAGGTTGTTTTCAGCCTTATTTCGTATTTGTTTCGGGAAAAGTCCGAGTGGGAGCATTCAGAGAAAAACACTTACATGTATCCCGTTTTCAGGCCTAAACGAGACAATAAATCTATAAAAAAAAATGACAATTATCTCAAGTACTATAGCCATTCTTTGGTGCGCTACATTAATTTTGATACTCTTACTATTTCTTATAGTAAAATTGTATTTTACCTTCGAGTCGACGGATTTTCTGCAAAAAAATGGTCCGAGTGGGAGCATTCAGCAGGTGTGCGATGATGTATAGTATGATTTTATTGACCTGTCAATTATGGATACATTCTAGCACTCATTTATATATTCGATACCACTTCGGTTCTGTCCGTATAGATTACGAGAATGAATTTGGAGTATATGACTTATGTTTTGAAAAGTCACACTTTCTGAATGTTTATGTTCTGGTTATATCCGCAATAGCACAGTCGTTTGAGTGATTACCTCATATATTAGAGGTCTATGGTTCGATCCATACTTTTGCAATTGTTTTTAGACCCATTCTTTCTTTATTTTTTAAGTATGTTTTATTGAATAGGGCTGGCAAAATAATGAATAATCAGGCGCCTTCCTATTTATTGAATAATTTCATTCTATCGTCAGATGTTCATACTCGCATTTTGCATTCATCATCTGATTTTCAACTTTACACCCCTAGACCAAATACTGAACAATTTCGTATTATTTATTCTGGATCTTGTATTTGAAACGGCCTTCCCGATTATATGAAGTCTGCTATATCTGTGAACCATTTTAAAACATTATACTTGAGATATAATCACATATCGATGTATACAAATTGATAATCTTCTGTATGTATTTACATATGTGTCTTTTGATTGTTTGAATACGTAAAATTTATATTGTTCCTTGTTGAGGGCCTCATGTAAGATTGATGTGTTTGTTCAAATGAGTTCTCTCGTTAAATAAAGTCTTTACTTTTATTATTATTATTATTATTATTATTATTGTCTTCGCAAAAATAAGTGCAAAATTAACATATATAAAAAAAACAAAACGGACAACTTAAAAAATCAATCATACCTTCAATAACGTGGAAAATATAAATAAGAAAAAAACACAGACAAACGGGGTCTAGATCTTACAACAGAAGTTATACCCCGGTAGTTTACCCTATTGCGCTATAACGGTCAGTGTAGCTATATTAGATTTAATCAAATCTTACTAAGTACATCTCACGAAGTAAACCGATCATTTATCGAAGATTGATATATATTGTGTGCATTGACCGTGTAATCAGTATGCAATTGACAGGTTAATAAAATCAAACAATAGTATCCTATCATTGATTACCCCTACATAAATTAAACAGCGGCAGTTGTTCCGCTTGTGTATTAAGGAAGTACATTTTATTTTAAGAATAATCGATCAAAATTGGGTGTGAAAGTTTGAGAACAAATATTTCGGTAGGTAACAATCTTTTTTTAATTGTAAAAAATATGTTGTATATGCGATTTATTTTATGAGCATATTTTTGCCATTTTTTTAAACTGGAAATAATGAAAGTCAATTAAGAGAGGCAGTACTCAAGTCTGTCTTTTAATTCTTAAATATGACTTTTCATTCTTCACAAAAGGCAAACATGAAATTATAACGTCGAAAGAATGGTTCTCGGGCATGTAAGTTGTTTATTACCTGAAAAAAGTAGCTTTGAATGTGAAATTATGTGCCATAAGTATCACATGATGTAAACAAAGTAACTTTTTGACTTCGATACAAAACACTTATCACTACAACTGTACTAATTGCCGAAAATCAGCAGAAGCAAGCTGTGGTACAGGTAATTGGCCAACAGGAAACTATAACTGAACACCAAAAATAAAAATTAAAAAACTGTTTAGAAATGAGAATAAAAGAATTCTAGGGCAAAACGTGACTTTTATTTATTTTATAATTCCTTTAATGAAAATGAATAATTATATACAGTAAACTTCACTTATAGCGAACACGGTTATAGCGAACTTCCGGTTATAGGGAACAATTTATTTTGGCCCGAATTTTGGCCTTCTTTATTTAATATAAAAATATATGGTTATAGCGAACACGGTTATAAGGAATTTTAGCTTATTAGGAACTCATTTCTTAGTCCCAATTTAGTTAATAGTACAGAAAATTACACTTTTATAACGAACTCCAAAATATTGGCTATCCGTAAATAGATCCCGCATTTTCAACGCACGGATTAAAACTCGGGCGAATGTACCGTTTATCGTTGTATCTATTCAAATGAATTTGTATAGTTTTCTATTTTGGATATTTTTAGCATGAGCTCTTTTCACCAAGATAAAACGGTTATTTATTTATTTTCTTCTATAGTTTTGCTCAAATAAATTAATTATAATAATTTATAATCGGTTTTCAACATAATCATGCATGCTTGCAAGCATGATCCATTACAAACTGCTAAGTACGCTTGATTTAAATGAAAAGAAATCTATATCTTACATTAGTAAAAGTCACCCTTAAATTATAATAGAAGATATTCAATATAAAAGGAAGGAAAAATCGAAAATCTTGTTTATTCTCAATCATGGAAAGAAAACGAAAATAGTTTAGAAACAAAATATTATATTTTATGTGAAATTGAGATAAGAAGTAAAACTAAAACTGAAATGGCAATGATTTTCGAATTCCAAAAAGTACGCTCTCGGGTAGTGTGTCTAATATATAAATAAATGACTAATATTTCTATTTCTTAATCAAATTCCTTTCAAAAATGGCGGACAATGGTAAACAATCAGTTCGTTATATGTAAATCTGTTCGCTATAGAAACTCCTGATACAACGAACTAATTCGCTATATGCTTACAAGGAACTCCGGATATAAGGAACAGGTTTTGAATGTCCCAGTGAGTTCGTTATAAGCGGAGTTTACTGTACACGTATGAATTGATTATTTTTCAATAATTATGTCACAATCAACAAAAGGTATCTTTTTTGCTTCACTCATGTTATATTTACTGATGCTAGAGCGTAGAAAGTGATAAAACAATTAAATTGTTCAGTTGCATTAAGGGACTGCTCTGTTTAACCCCTTTGTACGTGTTTTAAACACAATAGCGGTAATACATTCATCCACAAAGAAACGCAAGTCCAGTACATTAATGACCGTTCAATCTGCAATTTGTTGATTTTGTGGTGATTCCGTTAATAACAGTGTATGTGTTGTTTCTTCTTTTGTTGTTTTTATGACGTGCATGCATACTTTGACATGCATATGGGGATTGTAGGATTAGAATTAGTTAATGAACACATTTTCAATAATATAGGAACGTATCACATGTAAGATTTGATGTAAGAATTGTCTTCCAAATTATTGCTGTGAAAAATCGTCCCGTACATTTCATCAGGGACGTTTAATTTCTGAACCTCGAAGTTCGTTAAGCACGACATTATTGCTGTGTCTGCTGTATTTTAAGTTCCTTCAATTAGACATTTTTCAAAATTTCTCGTTGTGTGGTTCCTACCTAATACTGTATTTAGCCCGATAATATGTTACCCGTTTTTTTATTATTATTACCGGGTATTATTTTATTATTACTACTATTATTACCCCCCTACCAGTTTAACCGGAGATGACTTTAGGTTTACCCACCGTCCTTATGTCTGTCCGTCCGTCCGTCCACCAAACTGGATCATGCGATAACGCAAAAACTCCTGAAAATATTTCAATGAAACTTGACATGGATAGAGGGCAGTCTGGAAATTATGCACGTCCTTTTCTTTTCTTCCTTTGTTGAAACATTTGGTTGCTATAGCAACAAATAGACTGAAAATATGGCAAATTTAACACATAACCTGGATTCAGTGATAACGCAAAAAGTACTGAAAATATTTTATGAAACTTGAAATATGGGTTTATGGCAGTCTAGAGATTATGCACGTCTGTTACTTTTCTTCCTATATTGAAACATTTGGTTGCTTTGGCAACAAATAGGCTTAAAATATGGCAAATATAGCAATATTTGTGATTAATAAAATAATAAAAAAAATGTACTGAACAAAAATGTTTATGGATTGATGGGTGTATGGAGATTATGCACATCAATTTAATTTTGACTGCAGGGAGTATATTGAGAGCTGTCATATTCACCAAGCGTCTGCGACCTCGTCAAGTTTTCTTATTCAAGTTTTTTGTGCTTTTTCACTTTAAGTTCTTTATTTCTTAATGTATTTAATTCAAACTTTAAATATATGTTTTTGATCATCAACCACATCATATGTGACAAAGTTTACAACTCTAGCACGATCATCGCATTATCAGAATTACCTCTCTTGAATTTAGAATTTTTCATGAAAAATGATGGTTTTTATAACTTCTTTTTTACTTAAAGTATCTACTTCAAATTCATATATGTGTTTCTTATTATCTTTCAAATCATTTGTAAGAAGGGTCAATACTCTAGCTTGACAATTTGCACTATTATGTTCCCCTTCAGGCTTGAACGTTTTTTTATAAATGATAATTTTTCACTCAAACTTCTTCATTTCTTAAAGCATATACTTCAAACTCTTACATTATAAATATGATAAGTGTTATAAGTGTAGCGTTCGTATTTCCAGAATTATCTCCGCCTTAAACTTTGATTTTTCTTATTAATGTTTTAACTTTCCTATTTCTCCATGGATTTACTTCAAATTAAAAATAGAAGTTTATTATGAACACCTACATCACATGTGATAAGAATTATAAGTCATAGATTCCATGATTATTTTCATTTTGCACTTGAAATCTATTTGAAATTTTCTTTATTACTATGAATGGTAAATTTGAAAATTTATATTTTCTCACTTCTTTCTTTGTGACTATGAATGGTATCTTCTTTAAACTTTAGATAATTGTTCTTTGTTACAGTCACATCATGTATGACAGCGTTCATAAGTCTAACATCTTTACTTTAAGAGTTATCTCCTCTTCGATTAAGAATTTTGCCTTTAAAAATGTTATATTCTGGAAACAACCAGGGATGTTTCAAACTTTACTCGAAGAGTGTCTTTCAGTCCGTCTGTCTGTCAGTTCCTAAAACTTGTTTCCTGGGATTTCCAACAAATTTACTTAAAATAGAGAAAAGTTGAAACATTAGTTGTACGTATTCATTCGGAGAAAATTAGATCTTTTGATTATCTGTTGTATAAACATAATTTTCTTACTAGGCAGGGAAACATAACACATTTCTGTAATTTAGACTAGCTAAGAACTCAAAGATTTAAGTTCATTCATGTTTGCGACGCGAGCACGGTGCTTGTTCGTATGTTAGTTAAATTCAACTTCTTAATTGGTTTGTTGACTTTATAATATTTTTAGGGGGTTTTGTTTATTTAGATTTCAATGTTGTACTCGCGTCGGCCGTCACTAGACGGCCTATCAAAATGGGCGGGGAAAATCTCTCTAAATGGTAGCGGACTTATTCTAATCAAGGCTGATGTTTTATGTTGTTCTCTGTGTTGTTCTATGATCTCGAGGGATGATTGTTGATGTTGAAATTCAGACGAAGACACAAAGTCTTGTCTTTCTATGGTTGATGACGGTGACTAAAATAAATGTTACCGGCTGGAGAGTGGTAGTTTAACACAATAATTACACTATCGATAAATAGTTAAAATAATTTATTAAAGTAACATATATATTAAAAGGTGCAACAATTTAGCAATAATATTTAAATTTTGACTACTGCGCGGACTGTCAGACCTCGAAATAAAAACAGAGTTAAAATGTTGAATATTTTGGAATAAATGTCTCAAAAAAGCTGGACATAAAAATTTACGTAAAGATCTTAACTATTGAAATGTGATATAATTTGATTAACTTTACCTTAAATTCAGAAATTAAATTATTTAAGATAATTTTATAAGAGAAATGAGACAATGCTAATTGTGTTCAGAAGAAAATCTAGAATACGACTGCTCGGAACTAACTTTGGGCGTTTCGGGCCGATAGCGCGCATGTGCAGTCACCGTGTACGAGCCGGTGCTCATGCGCAGTACATGTAAAATAGCCGGAGATGAGCCGATATACATGTACACTGCATATAAGTGTGCCGGGACAGAGCCGATGCACATGCGCAGTGTAAATAAAAGAGCCGGTAATACGATCCGCATAATAATACAAATATGACCGAGATTAAATAAACGCATGCGCAAACAATACAAAGACGAAAATGAAAGTTAAAAATTGTCAACAGACACGAAATTAGCAAAAATACATCCATTCCACGCGATGACAGTCATAAGCTGCGGTGTTTTACAACAAGTTTCAATAAATACTTACTATAGATAATATAGATTCCCATGTTGGATGTTACATGTATAAAAAATAGTACCAATTTCAGCCAAACCTCAAATCAAGACACTCAATGGCTGTCACACACTTTAGGAAAGCTAAGGAGTTGGTACTCCTCAGCTGACAAGCTGAACATGGCTTTCAGATTGTCTTTCTGGTGTCATTGAAACCAATGGCAGCAGACAGTGCCACTGCAACAAACTATCACAGCATTACCGTTTACATTTTGGGTGAAATCTTTTGGCAATGGTACCCTAAGAACCTCACATAACTCCTTCGCTGCTTTTCTGTGATTACTGGTGCAAGTTTCCTGAACCGGAACACCAGCACACTCCAGGTAAGTTACGAGGTCAAATAAAGTGCTATTAAACCCCAATAACCACCTGACCACCAGCTTCAAAGCACCAATCCTTCTGTTTGTAATGCTTTCAACTGTGAAACACATTCAGAATATGCAAGGGAGGTGGGCCTCCCAAGCATGTCTCTGGGTAAGATCCTCATAATATCCCGGCAGTGGGCATCGAGATCCTTGCTGGCCACATGGAATATCCTCTAAAATCTGTGCCAGCAACGGAACATCTACATAATCAGGACTGGCCCTGATATCAGATGTTCGGTCCCTTAGACAATCTTCACCTACCTTCTCTTCCCCTCCACTGAAGATTTGGCCTCCAGATAGAGACTGTTGACCATGTTCACCGACCTCATTGGTAAGGACAGGCTGGCAATCTGCATCTGATTGGTTTTCATGAAAATCAATCCCGTAGATGAAATTCACTAACCACCTCAGACTTGAATGGTCAGTCCTGACAACAAATTGTTTTCCTAGCAAGTAGTGTCGGAACTGTTTGGCGAACCGAACTCCTGCTAGCAGCTCTATCCTGGTCATATCAATAAACGCGCTGTTGCTCCTTGTTACCGAATTCTATCAACTTTTCTCTGCACTCCTTGCACCTGCAAAGAGCCCTGCTTCCAATCGAATCATTTGGAACGACCGTATGCCAGATAAATTTGCCATGTAATTTGCAACGTTACTCCGGAGGTTTGTTGTTAACAAGACACTTCAGGGTTCTTGAAATGCTTCTGCTGTTCTCGCACAGACGGCATATATTGGGCCGCTACGCTAGAGAAGTCCTTTACAGAACACTCCTATGATAATTAACCAACCCGTAATAGGAACCTCCTATCCTGCTTGGCACCTGTTGGGAACAGGCCCAATTCTTCACCACTGCGCTATGTTCATGTTCTGTCATAGCAATGCTGTCTTTGCCGACTTTACGGCCTAAAAACTCTACTTTTTGTTAGAAGAAGATACAGTCCCACGGCTTAAGCTTTAGCTTATGTCTCCGAAACCTCGAAAGGGCCTCCTGCAAAATTGAGGTATGGTCCTCAAAATTGAGTCCAGCACGATGATTTCATCGAGAAATACCAGGACTGTCTTCCATGTCAAACCTCTCAGGATTAAGTCCATTGCTCTAGCAAATGTGGCTGGGGCACCACACAAACCAAAGCCTTCTCTGATGTTCAACTGGAAGAATGCGGAGTTGGCATCCAATTTTGAAAACCATACACTGTCAGCAAATGTGCCCATGCAATCATCGACTAAAGGCAAAGGGTACACGTCTTTGACTGTAACCTTACTCAACTTCCTAACGTCTATGCAATAACGCACAAAGCCGTCATGTTTTCGAATCAAAACTGGAACAGACGCCCAATTTGATGTGGCATCTTGTACACCCCTAGCCTTCAGCATTTCCTGAAGCTTGGCATCTTCTTCCCCTGCAAAGCATGCTGGCGTTGGCCTCATACCTTGCTTTACAGGCTTTGCCTCCTTATTATCTGTGTCACATTCCTCATCAGTGAAGTCACCAAGGTCAAGTTCACACTTGATGAAGACATCTTGGAACTCAATCAGCAAATGTGCTAACTAATTCCGTTGGCCTTCATCAAGTTCACCACAAGAGGTTTTGTACACCTCTCGTAAGTGTGGTGGCATTTCACCAAACACACTTGCTGGGCAAAGATGTTTCAACATCACACTCATTCCTGACAATTTCACTGATGGCATGTGCCCTCCCTATCTCTGTTCCCCTCCTAACAAGGCGTTAGCTATCTGATGGGTTGACAAGACACAACACAGGGGTGTTAGCGCCTTCATGTAACACTCGAGGAGCCGAAAATTTCTTCTGGTTCACTGGTTCTCGATATAGCTGGACAGAGGATAGTGTAATCTGCATTGAACTCTTGCTACAGAGTGTGGGGGGATAACCTGTCTCTTGTTGACCTTCTTCTTCACAGATAAGCGCATAATACTCGAGCGGTTTACCATCTAAACACCAGACGAGGCAGCTAACTTGTTCTTCATCAGTCCACTCGCCTTGTTTGACAAAGCGAGTGAACTTTTAAAAGAACGGTTCCGAAGTACTCTTATCATCATATGATAAGTCTTTGGGAAAAGCAGATATCAGGTTATGAACCCTAGAACGCCTATGGGCAGATGGTGCCCTAGCGAACATAGTGTCATCACTACAATCACTATCTACTTCTTGGTAAAAACGTATGGTACGTTTAGGGGTGGTATTGTCTGGCTGTGGCAAGGTGGGGGGAGTGTGGATTTTGACTTTTTGGCAGTAAAATCCGCAGGAGTCATCAACTTCTGGAAAAATCTTGTCGTCTGTTGCAAGGGTGTAAACAGATGATAGTTGTTGCTGCTTGTGAGCGGCCAGAACAGTTGTTGCCGCTTTCACCACCTTCATCATTTCCAACCAATCATGCGCACTTGGCTGAATATCTTCCTTCTCGTCTTCGTCTACCATCAAGCTAGATTGGACTAGCTTGTCAAGTATTCTCAGTTGACAGAGGACATATTCTGACTAAAGTCCTAGTCATATGCTAAGTATCTCAGGGAGAAACTTGCGACGACAGATGACTCCGTAATCTCACTTGGGTTATATTACCAAAGAGCTCTTCCCTCACTGCAGTGAGCGTTTTGGCTATGCTGGTGAGTTGGCCTGTAGCCCTTCCTCAGAGTGCAAAGTTGAGAGTGGCACCAAGCGGTGGCTCGCACAACCTCTAGCTTCAAGAGAAAATATTCCGCCGGATTCTCCTTATTGGGTTTCTCCATTGGCAACCAGGAACAGATACTCTGAAAAATATTCAAATTAAAATGTGTTTTAACTAATAATATCTTCTTCTCTCCAATTAAATGACAAAGAGGGCTAAATGGTCAGTTTTAATCAAAATATTACAGTTACTGTGGCCAGTGGCAGCAGAACGGAAAGGAAATCCGAAAAATAAACAAATTCCAAAGAATTTTTGTCCTTCCAGGCAACGTTTAACCTAAGCGGAATTTGATGGCAAATTCCCAGCTTAACTACGATTATTTATGTAGAAATTCTGGTTTTAAATGTTCAAGCAGGTTGTCCACTATGAACAAAACAAGAATTCAGGTAGAGCTTCGTTCTATGAGTGCAGAACTTGAGGGCAAATTCGTAAACACAATCAGTAAATTTATGGAGCTTTGGTAGCGTCTATCTTTCGGAATAGAATTCGTCGTAAAAAATTACCTCTGACACCAATAAAGAGCTGTCGCAATTGATTATAAAGGGATTGACAATACAAACATTCGACTCACCTTCCACGTCTTGGATCGTAGCCAAGCTAGAATTGCCTTATTCTTCTAGTTATATATTACACTAATATGGCGCCCAACTGTCAACGTCTAAAACACAGCTAGTTCCGGTTGGCACCGGAACCTTCCGTTAACTTCCGTCAAACTCCCGTTTACGCAGTACCATACAGTACTACAATACTATCAATTCAGCGATTGAAGTCATGTTTATTCCAAAGTAGAAAAAAAGAATAAGCATTTGATAATTATAATATTGTTTATTGCCAATGCAACAATAGAATATATATATATATATATATATATATAATATATATATATATATATATATATTATATATATATAGTATATATATATATATCTATAATACTAGAATCAACTGTTCATAGTTAATAAATAATCACACACTATCACTGTTAATAGTTAATAATAATCACACACTATCACTGTTATAGTTAATAAATAATCACACACTATCACTGTTAATAGTTAATAAATAATCACACACTATCACTACTGGTTCATAGTTAATAAATAATCACACACTATCACTGTTCATAGTTAATAAATAATCACACACTATCACTGTTCATACTTAATAAATAATCACCCTTCATCTTAAAATGTTCATATTTCATGTTTGTTCTTGTATTATTCCTGTTGATGTTCATCAATGTTTATTGATTTTCCTCCTGTTTATGTACACTTATATTACTCATGATATTCTCTAAAATGTTTAATAATGTTTTTTCTGTTCGTGTTTTTTTTTCACTTAAGTTCTTCTAAAGGTTCAATAATGTTTTTTCCGTTATTAAGTACATGAAGTAAAAGAAGTAGTCAAACTCATCCGTTTCTTTTTCAAATGCCACAGTGCTTACAGACTACTTTAATTTTGGTCGTAAGTAGTATTCCATAGGTTTCGGTGTGAGAAATATTTCTAGCATATATTGATCTCCTGATTCTAGTAATACGGATTCTTTCTTTATAACGGTGCTCCCTTTGTATGTGTAATTTACGTTGCCTTTATCTACGCCAAGTTGTAACGCATTTATTCTGTGTTTTTTTTAAATTGAGCATTCGGTGTGTTGATATACGCTGAGGGAGCACCTTTAAGGTAAGTTCTGGGATCATGCATGATGGTATCTGTTTGAGGTTTTACGCGGTATGTCTTTTATTCTTATAAGTCGGTAATCATCTGTTGTCATTTCTGTTGTTGTTTCTGTTGTTTCTGCTGTTTGTTGTTTTCCTTTATTTCTATCCTTAAGTTGTTGTTGTTTCTGTTGCTGTTTTTTCTTCTTCTTTTTGTTTTTCTTTCAATAGTTTTTTATTCTTGGCATTTCAGTTGTTTTAACTCTTTCCTGTAATTCACTGTGTCTCTTTAGCAAATCTTGTGTCTATTGTTCAGTTTCTTGTTCAGTTTCTTGTTCTTTAATTTTCTTCTCCTGTATGTTTAATTCTTTTCCATTTGTTGCTTTTGAAATTCACTAATGTCATTTAAAAGTTCATCTAGTTCACATTGTGTACATTTTCATCTGTTATAGTTAATTCATTTATTTAATCATTTTCTATGGTGTTGTGGTTGTTGTTTATGTTGTTAATAGTTTGTTAGTTGCATGATTTAGATAGCTAGCGGTGATTCTCAAATGGTTTAATACTAAAATATCATGGGGTAGACAGAAAGTCATGTTCGAAATGATTTTAGATTTCTGTGTTTGTTGACCGATAAAAGATGTTGCTTCAGATATATATTGTTCTTTCTTTGTTTTGCTGGATGTAGAGATCAGGTTGTAGTTCTAATTTATCTTTATTCTTTTTCTTGAACTGATTTGACTGATGTTTTGATTTTGATTTATTTTTAATATTTTGTTCGAGTGGATTTTATGTCTTGTATAAGATCAAACAAAGCCACTTGATAATGAAAATTCAATTTCTATTTTTCTTTCTCTTGCCTATCCTGATTTCTTTATTTATCTTTCTATATTCTTTAGCTCTCTTTGACTATTTTCCTGTAGTTTTCATTTACTAGCTTCACACAGAGAAACTTTATAACCTAACATCACACAACAACAACACCACATAGAAAATATCTCATATAGCATATATAACTCACATCTCCTATCTATCTATTGAATATTAGTATATACTATCGTGTCCAATTATCGCCATTGACCATGAGCATGACATCTTTCTTAAATACACTACACGATAGAAATTTCAAAGCACACACAAGATAGGAAATGAGTAATTTAACTCTCTATGACTGGCAGTCAGTTTACTATTATAGTATAGAGAGTAACTAGAGAGATGACAACTAAGCATAACTAGAAAATGAACCTAATAAAATTAGCTAGATGACACAGTAGGAACTACACCATGCTGACAAATGTATTTAAAATATTCATGATAACATGCCGAGGTAATAACAGAAAATTCATAAGAGGATACAACTAACTAGAGAGAATTAATTTATCTCTATAACCATGATTATAAACTATTATTCAAATACTTTGAAGTTATAGAAAGTAGTCATAGAGCGAATTTTCGCGCGGATTATGAAGACCACTAATAGGACACAACTAACCAGCGACAACATAACCGAGAAAATTGATCTATAGACTGTATACAGATGACTTTTAAGAGTATATCATAATACGATCATAACTTTTGTTTATCACAGTGCGAGCAGTAACATCCTCAACAGATACCAATCTCAATGGCACTATTAGTATCCCTAGGATACTTATCATTTTTAGAATGGGACGTCCCCGAGAGTCTTAGTTGCAACTATCACTCGTGAATGTCCTTCATTTATATAATATATACATAAAAATGCGTTACAACTTGTCGTAAGACTGAAAGGACAGACCGTCAATATTAAACTGACAGCCATACAGGGAGCGAACAACGTTTATATCATAGTATGAAAGAATTCACGTATCAAACTAGATGTTTAGTCTATTGAGAGTCATTATATGCTACAAATTAATGACTTGGTGATTCATAATGTTCTTACGGTATACATGCACCAAAAACTAGGTCAGTAGGTAAATATAGTTCATTATAAAAGTAACATTCGACTAGGTGAATAACCTGTTTGATTCTGTTCAGCACTTATAGTAGCTAAAAGAAGAAAAGGGAATTATAGTATCCCAATAACGTTCGATTGGTTTTTTAGCTCGACTAATTCGAAGAGAATGAGAGCGAAGGTGCGCGCGCGTGCGGCGGCGGCCGCGTCTGCGTGGATAAAGTTTTTTTGTAAAGTCAAATATCTCATTATTGCTTGAGATATTCAATTGAAAGCTTACAATACTTATTTATAGTAACAATGACATCAATTGACAAGTGATACACTGGCCTAACAATATTTGTAGCAGAAGTTATGCCCCTTTTAACTTAGAAATTTTGGTTAATTTTTTTTTGTAGGTCAAATATCTTAATTATTGCTGTGAGATATTCAATTGAAGATTTACAATTACTTATTTAAAGTAACAATGTACAATCAGTTTGCAACAAGTTGCGTAACTCTCGCCTGCAATATATGCAGGATTATTTTGCCCTTTGAACTTAGAAAATTTTGGTTAAAGGTTAAAGGTCTTCAAAGATATTTACTTTAAACTTTACACATGTTACTTAGGGTAATAATTGAAGGTCACATTGCAAAAATTCATTACTTCTGCCCATGTATTTTGAATGAATTATGCTCCCTTTTGTACTAAAAATCGTCCTTTTCTTGGTTAAAGTTTAACATGCAAGTTTTACATATCTCTGAAACTATTAAAGATACAAACTTGAAACTTCATATGTATATTTGTGGTCATACATAATGATCACTGAACAGCACTCATATCTGTGTAATGTATTTAGGCTGATTTATCACCCCCTTTTTTACTTAGTCTCTTGGTTAATGTTTACATGAAAGTTTTGCATATCTCAATAACTATCCGAGATGTTGATTTGAAATTTCACATATGCATGAAGGGTCATAATTGTATGTCACTGACCAAGTTCCATAACTCTATCTTGCATTTAGGCTGATTTATCTCCCTTTTTCTACTTGGTCTCTTGGTTAATGTTTACATGCAAGTTTTACATATCTTAACAACTATTGGAGATATTTATTTAAAACTTCACATATGCATTAAGGGTCATAATTGTAGGTCACTGACAAAGACCCATAATTCTATCTTGCATTTAGGCTGATATTTCTCCCCTTTTTTCAACTTAGTAATTCATGGTAAAGCTTTGTTTATAAGCTGTTATCTCAATAACTACTGAAGGGTTTGTGCCTTATTTGGGACAATTTTATGCATTCATAATAATAAAGCAGTGATTTACTTGATAAAAAAATCTTAATAACAAGCCTACATTTGTACCTTTTCGGTCAATTTTATGTATTCATTGGTAAGCATTATTATACTAAAAAAAACACCCTTGTGACAACTTTTTCGAATATTCGAGCATTACTGTCCTCCGACAGTTCTTGTTTCTATCTTTGCTAACATATCGGCTAATGTTTTAAAAACTCTTTCACACAAGCCATTGGTCTGGGACAGCGTGTCTTATCTATACCTAATTAGTTGCAGAGTTCCTGAAATAAATGAGATTCAAATTGTCTTCCTTGATCAGTTTATATCTGTCTTGGAACACCGAAACGACTACTAACTCAAAAAAATTAAAAAAACAGCCCGGGGTAGTGGAAAACATTTTTGGGCATTTATACAATTCTCCCCATTTTGTAAAACAGTTAAACCCCAAGGTAAATCTGTTTTTATTCTGAATAAAAATTTGGTCAAAAATATCTCCCGACTTTTCTAGTGGAAACCTACTTGATATTGTTTCATGCTTGCTTTTGCACGAGTTTGTGGAGGTTTTCGGGACTGACATGTTTCACATAAATTGGACCAAAGTTCTACATCATTGCTATAATTAACCCAATTAAATAATCTGTGAAGTTTCATTTTTGACTTGGTGATACCAAGATGGGCTGCTGTTTTGTTGTTATGTTTTAAATATAATACAGTATTTCTGTAGTTTTTAGGTACTATAAACTGCCAGTAATGTGTACGATCATTATAACTCCATTTTCTATACAGTAGTCTGTTATGAAATACAATACGGTCCCATTGTGACCAGTATCTCTTAACTTCTGAATTTAAGTGTGAATTTCAGTCCATGCAGGTCTTTTATTTTCTGTTTTTCACTGAAGTATAAGTTTGAGCTCTGGATCATTATTGACTTCTTGTTGTAACTCTTCTATCTGTATCGGTTTTATCCAGCTATCTGTTAGTTCAACTGAAGAAATAAAGATTAATGCTTCATTATTCTCTGGGATTTCTTTGTAATACTTCTGCAGGTCTCTTTCTTGGTCTCTTCTCTTGATGATTGCTCATGTCTTTCATATTTCGATGAGAAAGTTAAACATCATATGAACCTAATGTTTCTAGCCATCTGGCTAATTGACCGCTTGATAACTTTATATTCATGAGCAAGGTTATTGCTGCATGGTCTGTACTTATTTTAAAAGACACACCATATACATAGTGATGAAAATATTTAACTGCTTCAACAACTGCAAGCAGTTCTCTTCTAGTTGTACAATATTTGACGTCTTTTTTGTTCAATGTTCTACTAAAATAGCATATTACTTTCTCTACATTGTTCTGTATTTGTGAGCATACTGCTCCAATCGCAGTTGAGCTTGCGTCGGAATCTATAATGTACTTGTATTTGGATAACCTAGAATATGAGCTGAAGTTAAAGCATCTTTTAATTTTAGAAATGCTCGCATGCATTCATCCGTCCAAATGAAAGGAACATCTTTGTCAGTCAATTTATGTAAATGGCGTCCTATTTGAGCAAAGGCTTTGATAAATTAACGATATTATCCAGCTGTTCCATTAAAAGCTCTTGTTTCTGTTACATTTCTCGATACTGGCCATTTTGTTATTGCCTGTATCTTGTTTTGTTCTGTTTGAACTCCTTCTTCTGATACAGTGTGACCTCAGAAATTTACTTTTATCTGAAATAGGAAACATTTGTTTGGTGCTACTTTCAATTAGCTTCTTGAAGTTTTTGAAGTTCTAACCTGTACAGCTGATCTTCAAATGTTGGCATATACTATAAAATCATCTAAGTAGATTAGGAGGAATTATTATATTGTAAGTCAGACATTATTAACTCCATAAGGCGTTGGTAGGTACTAGCACTGTTGCACATTCCCATAGGCAAGACTTTGAAGGCAAACTGTCTTTTGTGACACACAAAAGAAGTCTTGTCTTTATCATCTGGGTGCATCTGTACTTGATAATATCCAATCTAAAGTAGGAAACCATTTTGTTCCTTGTAAAGAGTCTAAACAATCACGAGTTCCTGGTAATGGGTAAGAATATTTTAAAGTTACAGCATTTATTATTCTGAAATCAACGCATAGTCTTATCTCTCCTGATTTCTTTTCACAGGTACTATTGGACTATTCCAAGGACCAGAACTAGGCTCTATTAAATTAACATCAACCATACAATGAATTTCTTTATCTACACCTTCACGCATACTTATAGGAACTCTTCTAGGTTGTTGCTTTATTGGCGGTGCTAGCCCAGTGTTCACTCTATTCTGTGTTCTATCTGTTTGACCAAGATCAGTTTTTGACATGGGAAAGACATCTTGATATTTTATCAATAACCTTTTAACTTCTATTAATTGGTCTTTTGTAAGATTTGGCTTACAAACTTCATATACTGTTTTCAAATGATCACGTATCTCTTGCATGGTAGATGATTCTCCTGTATTGAAAATACTTAGACAGAACTCTACATCTTGCACTACAAGTAAACTTTCTATTTTATTGACGTCTTGTTTGACTGCCATTAAAACACATGTAATTTAGATATTGTGATAAAGTCTATGAAAAAACACAGGCAAACATCTCTTTTGGTCAATTAAAAATTCTGGTGAAATCTTGGATAAATTCAAAAATTAATAACTTTCAAGCTTTTTCAACTGTCAGTACATACGATTTTTCTACACTTTATACAACTTTGCCACATAAATTAATCAATGATAAACTAATTTCCCTAATTCAGAAAACTTTTGCACGGGAAAAAGTTACCTTTCTAGCATGTAATTCTAACAAAGCTTTTTTTTACTAACGATATTGTTAAAACATTATACTATGTGGACCCTGTGACGAAGTTTGTAGAGCACTCTCTTTTCTTTTAGACAACATTTATGTCAGGTTTGGTAATACCCTATTTAAACAGATCATAGGAATTCCTATGGGTACTAATTGTGCACCC
>NW_026863162.1:0-13347 GCF_026571515.1 Ruditapes philippinarum | reverse complement strand
CGCCCCGGGTCCGCCCCGTAAACTTTGCTTTAAATGACATTTTCCTCAAAAAACCACTGAGCCAATTCATCCAAACTTCCCAGGAATTTTCCTTTGGGGGGTTTTCCCCCTTTAAAAAATTTGTTAAAAGGAATTTTAAATTTCCAGCAGAATCGGGGTTGCCAGGGGCCCGAAAGAAAAAATCTTTAAATATCTTTTTTAAAAAACCCCTAAGAGCTAGAGCTTAGGAAAATATTGGCAAAACTTCTTTTGAGTGCTACCAAGTTTTTTCAAATAAAAGCCCGGGGGTAAAAAATTGCCCCGCCCCAGGGGGTCATTGTTTTTCCCCCTATATCATATAGAAAAAATTTTAAAAAAACTTTTTTTTAAAAAACCCAAAAGTAAAAGCTAAAAATATTTGGCATGAACATTTCTAATGATTTGTCTACCAAGTTTTTTTCAAAAAAAAACCCCGGGGGTCAAAAATTTGGGCCCCGCCCCAGGGGGTAAAGGAATTTTCCCAAAATGCAATAGTTAAAAACTTAAAAAAATCTTCTTTTAAAGAACCCCCAAGAAAGCTAGACCCTAAGATATTTGGCAATGAAACATCTTCTAGTAAGTGTCTACCAAAGTTTGTTCAAATAAAAAGCCCGGGGTAAAATTTGGCCCCGCCCCGGGGGGGTTCATTGATTTTCCCTATAAGGCATATAGTAAAAACTAAAAAATTCTTTTTAAGAAAACTGAAGAGCAAAGCTTAGATATTTGGGATGAAAATCTTCTAGTGAATGTCTACCAAGTTTGTTCAAATAAAAGCCTGGGGTCAAAATTGGGCCCCCGCCCCGGGGGGTTCATTATTTTTCCCTATATGCATATAGTAAAAAACTTTGAAAAAATCTTTCTTTTAAAGAACCCAAAGAGTTTAGAGTAAGATATTTAAGCAGAAAAACATCTTCTTATTAGTGTCTACCAAGTTGTTCAAATAAAAAGCCCTGGGGTCAAAATTGGCCCCTGCCTCAGGGGCGTCATAGATTTTCCCTATATGCATATTAGTTAAAAACTTAAAAAATCTTCTTTTAAACGAACCGTAAGAGCTAGAGCTTAGATGATTTGGCATGAAACATCTTCTAGTAAAAGATCCTACCGAAGTTTGTTCAAATAAAAAAGCCCTGGGTCAAAAATTGGGGCCCCGCCCCAGGGGATCATTGATTTTTCCCTATATGCATATAGTAAAAAAACTTAAAAAATCTTTTTTAAAAACCCAAAGAGCTAGATGCTAATATTTTAGCATGAAACATTCTTCTTAATGAGTGCTCTACCAAGTTTGTTAAAATAAAAGCCCTGGGGTCAAAATTGGGCCCCCGCCCCAGGGCGTCATTGAATTTTCCCCTATTTATGCATATTAGTAAAAACTTAAAAAGTCTTCTTTTTAAAAACTCAAAGAGCTAGAGCTAAGATATTTAGCATGAAACATCTTCTAATGGGTGTCCTCTACCAAGTATTTCAAATTAAAAGCCCTGGGTGTCCAAAACTGGCCTCGCCCCGGGGGTCAATTGATTTTCCTTAATGCATATAGTAAAAAACTTAAAAAAAATCTTCTTTTAAAAAAAACCCAATGAGCTAGAACTTAGATGTTTAGCATGAAAACATCTTCTTATGGGTGTCTACCAAGGTCTGTTCAAATAAAACCCCCTTGGGTAAAAATTGGCCTGGGGGGGGGGGCCCTATATACAGCGTGATTTCGACCTCAGCCCCGCCATCCATGGCCCTTTTTTATGTCATTTGGGCCCACAATTAGAATGATTTTTCTGGGGGGCAATATTTCTTGGGGCAAAACAACAACCATAAAGCTGGAAATTATTGGACATAATTATCAGTTTAGCCCTAAAATGTAAAGTCATCTTTGAAAAAGTGCTGCTTGTCCCTTCATGCAGGCTTCAAGCTGGGCCTACTTTTCCTTCTTTTCCCTACTTTTTTTGATTGACCCCTACTTTTCCCCTACTTTTTTCTTGAAATGCCCTACCGTATCCCTACTTTTTTAAGAAAAAAGCTCGAGGATAATTGAAAAAAAATCCATAAGTAGTAGATTGATTTTGATATAATCTTTATCTCAAATTTAAATAAGAATCAGATGCTAGTTTAATTGTAGGAAAAAGTTGATGGAAGTAGGTCATCAGTGGTGCAAGAGGGTTCCATGATGAGGATGGTTGGAGCTGACATGGCAGAATCAGTGACTTTTAGGTGAGTTTGCTTCTATAAAAATATTTACTTAGTGTTCAATTATTTTTTATGTTTCATTTCAAAATTAATAATATGTTTTTGTACACAGACTAGCTTTTCAATTGTTTACATTTCAAAATTATAATATGTTTTTGTACACAGACTAGCTTTTTCAATTGTTTCATTTCAAAATTATAATATGTTTTTGTACACAGACTAGCTTCTCAATTGTTTCATTTCAAAAATTATAATATGTTTTTGTACACAGACTAGCTTTCTCAAATTGTTTCTATTTCAAATTTTTAATATGTTTTTGTACACAGACTAGCTTTTCAGTTGTTTCCAATGATGCTTATGCTGAGGGACAATACTTGCCAAACATCTTGAGCATATATAGAATTTAGACAATGTTTGGCATATTAGCAAGTATTGAAGTTGCTCCCTGTGATCATTTTGTCCTGAATTTTCACATTGAATGAAAGATACTGGAAAAATGTAATGATGTTTCTTCTAAAAATATGTATTCAATTTGATAGCTTTAATATGGTGGGGGATAAGGAATTTTATCTAATAACAGATAATTTAAGAATAACTAACTGTGTGTTTAGGCTTTCAGTGTGCCAATTATTAGTAATATAACCATTAAAGATGTGTTGCATCCAAAGTTTACGTAACAAGTTTTTTTGCTTTCTATCTTTAAATACATATATACATGTATAATATGGCATAAATACTCATCTCTACCTGGGAATTATTTGAGACCTACTTACATTTCTCTCAAGTGTCATTAAGTTTCTTTTTAAATTCCATTTTTACTAACAATTTATTATTTCAGGTCCATTAATTTATAAAAATTAACTTCACAATGCTATATGGACTCACAAAATTAAACAATGCATGGTTAATGCAAAAAGATGAAAATGGACATGAACTTCATTTCTGGTGTAAAAAGGACTCTAACTCTGAATACAGTGGCTACTGTTCTCTCTGTTGCAAATCTGTCCAATGTTCAAATAATGGAGTCAAGCAACTCATGTTTAAACACCTATCCTTGTTCTAGTCTGTGTTTCACATATTATGCTAGCTAAAACCATGGTTTTTGCCACACAACATTAAATTTTTTTCTTGTTTGTATTTTGTAACAACCATGCTATATTAAACAAGGTTTTAACACATTTCCTGCTTCTAGTCTGTGTACAAAAAAACATGCTTACTTAATGTTTCATGTTGCTAATAGTCTGTGTTCTGACATATTCATTGTTTATTATGATAGTTTTCTGTTATTATTTGGAATTGGATCTAATAAAAAAGAAATACCAATTCCAGGTTCATGTCCAGATTCATCCTGTTGTGGAATCCCTATTGAAACACTGGTGACTGGTTTCCTAAATGAAGAAACTGCCATCGATATTAGTTGATAAGGGTCTGTATTTGTTTTTGCATCAACTTTAGAAAAAAGGTGAGTAGAGAGTCCTACTTTCCCTACTTTTAGGCTCTGAAATCCCTACTTTTCCCTTCTTTTTTACAAAAAAATTCCTACTTTTATCCCTACTTTTTTTGTTATTGGCCACTTGAAAGCCTGTTCATGTCAAAAATCCTCTGTGGTGTCCCTTTAAACCTGTCACAGTTATGGAATTGACTAGCCCTGATTTGAATTTTGAAGAGTCCAATGATAATGCAAGCATGTTTTAAATTAGGCAACCAACTGTTGGGTAAGTTCAGATGACTATAAGGATGTACAGGCTAGCTTGGCTTTATTAAAGTTGTAGGAAAGTCTTTGGTTCTTTAATTGATAAATCGGTATGGATATATATAATTTTTTAGCTTGACTATCCAAAGAATAAGGATATCTATCGAACTATCCATGGTGTCAACGTCACATATTCGTAAAGCTTTTGCATCCAAGGTGGTATCTCCTAAAGTACTGAAGGGAATGGGTTGCAACTTCGCACTTATTTGAGAGCATACTTATAGCAGGTTACTATCAAAGGCCCATAACTCTAACACACATTTTACAGAATTATTGCCCCTTTTTGAACTTATAATATTTTACAGTATGCATGGCTTTTGTTTATACTATCATGCACTGAGAATAGTGGAGCATGCTGTCCTACATACATCACTTGTTTTATATTACTGTTCCATTCTTCATCTATGTATGATATATTTATTTAGGCAATTAATTTTGGAGCAATTTCACTTTGTTACAAGTCTGTAAAACCAATCTCTCCTGGTTACTAATTTGTTCAAGTATTTCCATGTCCATTTGTATGATAATGTTGCAATGTACTTTTATATAATACATGTATATACTAATATATTTTAGGTTTCCACCATCAGTAGACTGTGGACCATTTCAAGGTTATGACAGACCATATAAAGTTATAAACACTACTGATATAATAGGGGAGTTACCTGACTGGCCAAAAGAGGTCTTGTACTATATTGGAACACCAGCTGTACTCTTTCCTATACTTATACTTTTGATGTAAGTTTTCCCTAGCTTGCTCTTGAAATTAAATTTAAATCTGATAAAATACTAAGAGCCACCGTTTGCATGGAAGCCCTTTTAATGCTCCCTAATAACTTTATTATTGAGTGTATTTGTATAAAGTGTTCGTTGATTATTATTATTTAAAATCAAAATTTAACAAATGAAAAAAAAAATTAACTCAACTTTGTTTCAGATTGCTGGTGGTGTATTTTAAAGTTAAGACTTCATCTTATAAACGACTTATCAGGGAGTTGAGAAGACAACTTATGTTTGTAAGCATTATCTAATACATCAAAGCTCCTAACCCACTCAGGGTGGTTTTTAATTTAAAAAAGAAATAAACACCAGTATTTCAAAGATGATTGTTATCTTTCTTGAATAAAATAAAATTGTCGAAAAAAAAAAGTGATATAAACACCTAAGATTCCTCATTTACGCCTGAAAAGGTTTCCAAGTTTATAAAAAAAAAAAACAAGGGATTTCTTTTGGCAGGATAAACGTGCCAAAAGTTGACAAGCTGGTATTTCTTGCAACATTTGTGTTTAACTTAATCATACAGTTTTATGTAAATATGTAAACCTGTGGTGAAATTTTATCTTTTGATCTTTTTTAATGTTTTGAAGAAAAACTTAACACAATAGTGTGGCTAACAAACCAAGTCTGCAACATCACAGATATATAAACAATCTTTTCTTATATTTAGCTCCATGGCAACATATTCATCTTTGCTGTTTTTGACATTCTTTTGGGACTAGTCAGATAATTAACTGTATTTCAATGACGGTATTTTCCATCTTGTAAGGTGACAACAGTATAGAGCCAGGTCCATCTGCATGGATGTATAGGCTTGCCATTACTTCCAGTTCCAGCCGAGTCAAGTTTAAGATGATAGCCAAATTTTCTAAAAATATAGAATTGTTTATGATACATGATCTAGATAATTATATACTACTGACTTTTATAAAAAAAAATATTTCTGAAAGTTTAGAAAATATGTATCAGTTTTCTTCACAAAATATTTTTAGGGCTACTATTTTATTTCTGCAGAAAAATATATATTGTCCTGTTCACAATTTTTTTTGTGAAAAAAAAAACAAACACAAAAAACAACAAGAAATCTAGTGTAAAGAGTAACTTTTTTTATGCCCCCGCCATATAATGGCTGGGGCATATAGTGTTACCCTGTTCCGTCATTCTGTCATCAGTTTCCGTTCATTATCTTAGTAACGGTTGCACACATTCAACTCAAATTTGGCATACGGATATGTCATGAGAAAATACAGGTCAAGATGGAATTTGGTCATGGTTTGATGATTTTTGGCAGAGTTATGCCCCTTTTACTTTAAAAATAATATGAAATTTTCAGTTTCCATTCATTATCTCCCCAACGGTGTTACACATTCAACTCAAATTTCACAAATGGATAGGTCATGAGAAGGTACAGGTCAAGTTCGAATTTGGTCATGGTTAAATGATTTTTGGCAGAGTCCTTTTACTTTGAAAATAGTATGAAATTTTAAGTTTCCGTTCCATATCTCCCCAACGGTATTACACATTCAACTCAAACTTCACATATGGATAGGTCATAAGAAAATACAGGTCAAGTTTGAATTTTGTCATGGTTCAATGATTTTTGGCAGAGTTATTCCCCTTTAACTTTGAAAAAAGGAAATTTTCAGTTCACATTCATTATCTCCCCAACAGTTGTACATATTCAACTCAAATTAAATATATGGATATGTCATAAGAATGCATTGGTCAATTTCAAATTTGGTCATGGTTTGATGATAGCTGACAGAGTTATCTCTTTTGAACTTTGAAAAAAAAATCAGAAATTCTAAGTTTCCGTTCATTATCTCCCCAATGGTTGTACACATTCAACTCAAATTTGACATATAGATACATCTGAGAAATAAGCAGTTCTAGTTTGAATTTGGTTGTGGTTCAATGATTTTGAACAAAGTTGTCTTTCTTGAATTTTCAGTTTCAGCACTCATACTTTTGTGCAAATGTATGTAGCCATTATTTTGGCTACAAATATGCAATTTACAAAAGGTTAGTTTAAACATATTTTATTAATTTTCATACACAGTACATAATATACAAAAAGGTTCAGTTCAGGTTCCAGTGCCTTGAACTTTGTATAAAAATGGTTTGTGTTAACATTGAATAGTTTTAAGGGCTTTGAACTTAAAATGAAAAAAATAATTTGTGCAAACAAATTTGGAACTTAATATTATAACATCTGAAATTTTGGTTGCATGCGGGGGCATCCGTGGCGTGACGACATATTTCTAGTCTTACACTCACATTTATGTTACTCCTATCCCAAATATACGAAATGTCATCTTTTGTAAGATCTTTGTATATATAGATCTGTTAGTCCTTTTTATATCATAATGCATAATTTCAGGAACGTAAAGTAGAAAAAAGAAAAATATTTGCTACTGGAAGAGCAATGTCAGGTAAGATCAAGCTGCTTTTTGACCAAGATTATCAGCCTTTACCTGGTAATTAGATTGTTGGGAGTAAACAATTTCTTCAATGCACAACTCCTGCATTTATCAATGGATTCAACCAGACTTTCACAGATTGATTGTCATTACCTTCCCTCATAAAATGACCTGAAACAGATTGATTTGTCATTAAATGCCCTGTAACATATTGTCAGAATAATATGATTTGATAATTTTTACAGAATCATGGTCCTTTTTATGCTTACAGAAAACATATGGGGGGGGGGAGCATAAATTACTCATACAGAATTTATATATTGACTGATGTCTTATATCTGGTAGGTATATACCTTTGGAGATTCTCTTACTTGGTTAAGTTTCAGGTCTCTTGAGTCAAGGCCACTGGTTCTATAAAATGTTTACACTTTCGATTTTTACTGCCTTTATTTATTAACTGATGTCATGTATATTTGGTAAGTAGATAAATTGAGTTGTCTTGTAACTTTGCCTGGAATTAGGGGCCTCTTGGATCGAGGAATGTCTTGTTTTTAATTATAAAATTGACAGAAAATATGTCTTTGTGACAGTTTCCTTTCAGTTGTTTCTAAGATATTATAATATTCAATCTCAAATTAATGTTAGATTATCATAATGAAATAAATAAAGAAAACCTTAAACAGTTTGAATGAAATAAATAAGGAAAAAAAATTGAACAGTTTGAATGAAATAAATAAGAAAAACCTTGAAAAGTTTCATATATTCTGTTGTCTCAAATAAACAAACTATGGTTCAAGATTGTTTTCTATGAATAGTATATGTAAGCCATATTTATATGTCCTATATTTTAGGTGGTGCTTTGAGTCGGTATTCCTCTCAGGAAAGTATTGGTACACCAGGAATGAAACATCGGAAGGTGTCACAGCAGACGGTTGCTACTACTATAGAGGAGGAACAAGAATTCTAATGAACCTAAAGACATCTTTTTCATTTCTAACATTTAGAGATATTGGATGTTTGAACATTGTGTGTGTGTGTCATTAATTCATGTAATTAACAAAAGTAATTAGGTTTCATATATGAGTTTTCACAAATAGTGTTTAACATTTATTGCATGACAATGAACAGTTTCTAATAAACAATTATTGGAAACAAATTGTTTTTGAAATACAAAATGTATTTTCTTTATGTTTGTAAAGAACATTAAAATCTTTGACAAATTTCATTACAGAATGTGCTCGGTGTGTTTTTCCCCATATCTTTATCATGAACAAGCTCCACAATGATTTTTTTCGTTAGATGATATTTTGCATTATAAAAACTTGGTAAATTTGTGAAAAAAGATTTTATAGACAAAAGGAAATGATAATGTAGATAATAATTATAAACTTTAAAGTAACCTATGATAAGATATTGGCATGGTTTTTAAACTCATAATTCAATTAAAGTTTTGTTTTTTTTTGCACTCGAGTGTCGATTTGTTTGATCTTGTATCAATCTTCTCTCAGTTATTAAAATCCCACAAGAGTTATGATTCTCCTTTGACACCTTAAACACATTGGTCTAATTGCTTGTTATCTGGCGTGGCTCGATTCTAAGGGGTTATTTTTATGTCCCAAAAAGTCTTTGGACAATGATGGGGTGAGGAAGCGGGCTTTTAAGGGTTTTTTTGAAGCTATTTTAACTTTGAGGTCTGGAAATAACATATTTCCATGCAAGATTTTTGTTATGTTTCTTTGTTGTTGTTTTTAGCTCACCTGTCACAAAGTGACAGGGTGAGCTTTTGTGATCCCTTTTCGTCCCACGTCCGTCCGTCGTCCGTCCGTCCGTAAACTTTTACTTTAAATGACATCTCCTCATCTCCTCATAAACCACTAAGCCAATTTCATCCAAACTTCACAGGAATGTTCCTATGGTGGTCACCTTTAAAATTTTTTCAAAGAATTTAATTCCATGCAGAACTCTGGTTGCCATGGCAACCGAAAGAAAAAACTTTAAATATCTTCTTTTAAAAGACCCTAAGAGCTAGAGCTTAGATATTTGCCATGAAACATCTTCTAATGAGTGTCTACCAAGTTTGTTTAAATAAAAGCCCTGGGGTCAAAATTGGCCCTGCCCCAGGGGGTCTTTGATTTTCCCTATATGCATATAGTAAAAACTTAAAATATCTTCTTTTAAAGAACCCCAAGAGCTAGAGCTAAGATATTTAGCATGAAGCATCTTCTAATGAGTGTCTACCAAGTGTGTTCAAATAAAAGCCCTGGGGTCAAAATTGGCCCCGCCCCAGGGGGACATTGATTTTCCCTATATGCATATACATGTAGTAAAAACTTAAAAAATCTTCTTTTAAAGAACTCAAAGAGCTTGTGCTAAGATCTTTAGCATGAAACATGTTCTAATGGGTGTCTACCAAGTTTGTTCAAATAAAAGCCCTAGGGTCAAAATTGGCCCCGCCCCGGGGGTCATTGATTTTCCTTATATGTGTATAGCAAAATCTTAAAAAATCTTCTTTGAAAAAACCAAAATAGCTAGAGTTTAGATATTAGCATGAAACATCTTCTAGTGAGTGTCTACCAAGTTTGTTCAAATAAAAACCCTAGGGTCAAAATTGGCCCCGCCCCAGGGGGTCTTTGATTTTCCCTATATGCATATAGTAAAAACTTAAAAATCTTCTTTTAAAGAACCCAAAGAGCTAGAGCTAAGATATTTAGCACGAAACATCTTCTAATGAGTGTAGACCACGTTTGTTCAAATAAAAGCCCTGGGGTCAAAATTGGCCCCGCCCCAGGGGGTCATTGATTTTCCCTATATGCATATAGTAAAAACTTAAAAAATCTTCTTTTAAAGAACTCAAAGAGGTAGAGCTAAGATATTTAGCATGAAACATGTTCTAATTGGTGTCTACCAAGTTTGTTCAAATAAAAGCCCTGGGGTCAAAATTGGCCCCGCCCCGGGTGTCATTGTTTTTCCTTATATGTATATAGCAAAAACTTAAAAAATCTTCTTTGAAAAAACCCAAATAGCTTGAGTTTGAATATTAAGCATGAAACATCTTCTAGTGAGTGTCTACAAAGTTTGTTCAAATAAAAGCCCTGGAGTCAAAATTGGCCCGCCCCGGGTGTTATTGATTTTCCTTATATTTGTATAGCAAAAACTTAAAAATCTTCTTTGAAAAAACCCAAATAGCTAGAGTTTAGATATTAAGCAAGAAACATCTTCTAGTAATTGTCTACAAAGTTTGTTCAAATAAAAGCCCTTTGGTCAAAATTGGCCCTGCCCCAGGGTTGTCATTGGTTTTAACTATATGTGTATAGTAAAAACTTAAAAAATCTTCTTTTAAAAAAACCCAATGAGCTAGAGCTTAGATGTTTAGCATGAAACATCTTCTTATGGGTGTCTACCAAGTTTGTTCAAATAAAAGCCCTTGGGTTAAAATTGGCCTTGCCGGGGGGGGGGGGGGAGGGGGGTAGATCGTTGTTTTTCATTATATGTGTGTAGTAAAAACTTAACATTGTGAAACATCTTCTAATGGGTGTCTTCCAAGTTTTTTCAAATAAAAGCCCTGGGGTTTAAACTGGCCCCGCTCCGGATGCCTTTATACAGGTGAGCGACCTCAGGGCCATCATGGTCCTCTTGTTGTTGTTTTACTTTAGTCATATTTGTTAACCAAACTGTTTTTCCTTCATAGTAGAAAACTATGGCTTATTTTCTGTTTATGAAAATAAAAATGAAATAAACATGATTATTATTTATTTTGTTCTCTTAATTTAAAATAGTCGTCAAGTTGTAGCTGTTTAAATGTTTATGTTGACCATTATTACATTGTATTAATTTGGGTTTCCTCAACCGCAGTAAGTTCTAACAAAGAGGAAGCTATTCAGCTAGCTCACGGAATATGTGTTTTAATTGGATACCCACCCGTGACTGAAATAATACACAAAGTGGGCTCACGAAAGCTGTAGCTTAGTGATTAAAGTGTCTTCGAGCGTAATTTCTTACCAAGACTGGTTAAGTTCAGGGAGCGGACTTATATAATGTTAGAAGCACTTGTTTCACAATCGATAAAAGTGCCCTATTTTTTTCAATGAAATTCCTATTTTTTATCTTTTGTTATAACATATCCCGAAACAACCATTTTTCAATCACAACCTAAATTTTAACACAGTGGAGCTGATGTCATATGTCTGACTAAATTGCATAGTCACATGTTTTGTTTACTTCAACTCCTGCAGTAAGAAAATGTTTGTTTTAAATGGAACAATGAAAATTGTCCGACTTTGACTATATCAAAATAAACACTTGTTTAAAATAGAGATAAGATGAAAAAAATTCCAAGCAAGTTCTATTTTTTATTTGCTACAAAGTTTTACCATTTAGTCGTCGGTGTATTTAAAACACCTATTTATGATTTACCACTAAATTTCATCAGACTTCATGTAGGGGACCTTTTTAATAAAATCTTAATTTGTAATCGAGTTATTTTCAAGTAATGACTAGAGTAGATCTTTTGTAAGTGATACCAGCTGGCAGACCTAGACAAGTTTTCGTATTTGGTAATATTATAAAGCGGGTAAGGTAAACTGGCTGTAATGATTGGATGCTTTTACCATTTTGCACCTCAATTAGCGTACTAAGAAGTGACACCTTCAGCTGCCCTTTTTATACACTTTAACATTAGTCGAACCAATGCAATATACTGTAAATATGTTATAACATTTAGTGTATGTTTTTTTTTAAATCTGGAAAAAAAAACTGTAAAAAATCATTGAATAGATTGACTCTGTTGTGAAATTTTCTACAATTTTTAGTAGCCCTGATTTATCTTTAACAAATTCTTCAGTGGTGAATACCCTGCTGTTTGAATTTAGGTTAAAATATTCCTGGGAATGACCTGAGTGGGTCATATCGTTTTTATGTTGTTTTTTTTAGAAAGATCAAGACTTGTTCAAAATGTACCAACCTTAAAATGAATAAATGTTGATAATTTTTTATGCATTTATAGCTAGAATAAATTTAAAGCATTATTTCTCCTTCCATTTACTATTGGCAAATAACAGTTTAACTAATTGAATATTGGTTGTTCCGGGATACTCATAACTTTAAAAATGTTTTCATTCTAGTTATGTTTTAATGTAGTTAAGTTTTTCAGCTCTTATTCATAGTAGGCAGTTAAAGGCACTTGACCAGTGAATCCATTTATTCACGGGTGACTATGGAACACTGACAGACACCTTTGTTATAAGTGAACTAGAGCATTATTTGTGAGTTACATTCTTTTATGTCAAATATGCAAAAATTGTGCCTATATCATGGTCTTTGGGGCCATAATTTAGTTGTAAAATTTCAAATTTTAGCCCTAAAATTTCTTTAACTTACCCTAAAATTCCTTAAAATTTGCCCTAATTTTTTGTCAGAAGGTGCTGGGCAGCCTGTAAACAGGATAGGAACAAAACAGTTGAAATCGGCAGGGAAACACACAAACAAATGTGGTCGATGCTTTTGTTTGAAAAAAAAACAACTTGTCTCAATGGACCAGGAGTTTCAACGTTTTATCAACAATGATTTAATCGGTGCCAGTATAGAGTTTGCTGTATTTATTATTTTACGTACAAAAAAATATTGTTACTGTTCTTATTTTCTTGATCTCTTCTCCCTTTTAAACTCTGATAATTCAATCTAAATATTGGGTTACCTGTGAATCGTTTACATGACTTGTATTTATAAATAAATATAAAAAGTTATAACAAAAAATTCGTTAATCTGTAAAGATAAGCAAGCCTGTCTAATTTGAGCTATATCACATCTGAAAGTTAACTCGCCGAGAATTTCTTTCGCCTACCTTTAACGATCAGCAGAAGTACCCCATCGATAACGTAGAGAGATAGGCCAGTTTCATTTTACCGTCTTACACGCTAGAGGCAACAACTTTGCTTTTCACAAAGTGAATCTTTTAAATATACGACTTGGAACATTTTAATTGCAATATTAAAAGACGGTGTAATTACTTAAGGGTGTTGAAAATTACGTTTTCCGAAGTGGAGGTTAATTTTTGTTTCTTCTAGATGGAACCATAAACGTGAGTTGTAATTGTTTGAAAGCTAAAAACGGATTGGACAATACATGTAGTGGTAAAAAACTGAAGATAATAAAACAATATGGCTATTCTTGTCAAAAAGGAAATAAATTTTACGAAATTTAATTTTT